>NW_004949169.1:1189856-1205704 GCF_000317375.1 Microtus ochrogaster | reverse complement strand
TAAAATTAAAAAAATATGTTATAGTTTCTTTCTGTAAAGTTAATACTTTACTAAAGGAATAAATTGTTATTGTTGCAATTTAATGAAACCAGTCATTAAATGAGTCTAAAATTTATTATGGATTTTGTTTAATAAAAATGTACCTTATAATTAAATCCTGACCAGTTTCTTCTCCCTTTTCTCTTTCTATTCCCTCCCCCCTTCTTTTCCTCTTTTACCCCCCTTGATCCATTTGTTCTCTGCTTCTGCTCAGAAAGGGGCAAGCCTTCCATGGTTGTCACCAAAGCTTGGCATATCAAGTTGCAGTATGACTAAGTAAAACAACATACACAGTCTACTTAAAATCATCATATAAAAAAGCAATTACTTTGCTTAACTTAAGTGTGTGTAAATATTCCTCATAAGGAAAATAATATAAGATGGGATATTTATATTTTTACAGAAAATGTAGAAGAAACTCCTTGCCTATTTACATTTAGACATGAGCAATGCAGTGTTTCTTACTGATTCATTTTAGCCAATAATAGCTTCCTTGATATGATTTACCAGGATAATTCTGGATTATGAGTCAGTTGGAAATGAGGACATGACAAAAATAAAATCCAACTAAAACTAAAAATATTGAAAATCCAGAGAGGAGCCACCTCTTATTCAGAAATAATACTTAAATGCATTTTAGTGTGTGCATTTCAAGCCTACATTACAGACATTAATTAAAGGCTTTAAATGGACCAAACTAAAAATTGGAAGGTTACTTGTAGTTAGACATTTTTGGTTGAAATTAGAGTTATTTATCAAGAAGGCATAGATTATTTTTAATAACTTATAAAATTAAGAATTCCGTAAGCACATGCTACATAGAAAGTGAAATATAGGAATTCACTATGAAGTTAAAACAACTTATTAATGCTCAAAATAGATAGATTCTCATAAAGTCAAGCAAAGACAATTTCAAGATTATAAAGATATATGAGCTTTAACTGAAGAAAAAATATAGAGCTCTTACTCCTGTTCCATAAAAAAGAACAGTATGCTTGGAGAAGAAGAGTAAGGATTTTGAAGTCACTGCCTAAATGCCAAAGTTCCAACAAAACCTTGACATTTCAGAACAAACGTCAGCAGTAACAAGCAAAAAAATCAGATACTGCAATTTTCCCTCTAGTGAGGAAAACCAATAAACCTATAATATATTAATGGCTTTTTCAAATTCCATTAAAGTTCTCATCTTAATTTACTACTTTTCCTTTCGGTTAAATAATGATAATTTATTCACAGAGCTAACCAATTTCCTGTCATTGATTAGCAACGGACCTATTTAATAATTGTAGCCAAACTTTTAATATATCTAAAAAAGTTTAAATTTTAATGAGAAGTTATTCATTTAAAAAAAGTTTATAAGGATAGGTATTAGGAATACATTGGCTATTGCACCACTTTAGGGTTATGAATTTGAGAGAGTATTGGGAGACATGGAGATAATTAGAAGGGTGGGAGTGTATTAGTATATATGGGGTAAATAAAATACAGTTTATGTACCAAATTTTCAATAATTAATAATAAAATAAATGCCTAAAATGTTTTATACTACTTTGATAAACTGCACATTACTTCGTAAAAAGTAAAAAGAAATGATTTCTATTTTTTGCATTTGTGGATCTGTAAATGCATCTTCCGTATCCTTGTCTATCTTATAAATATGACATTAGGAATATGATTGAGTTAATTAGATACGTATTTCCTATCAGAAACTTGCATTACATTTTGCAATAGTTTACTTTCCCTTTTGGATTAGATACTTTTGAAGTTAAATTAAAATATCCAAGCTTCAAATTGCTAACAAATCATATGTTTGAAAGAGACAGCATATCAAAGTAAGAAAATTACATTAAAATTCTAGAATGTATATCTAAAATTTAGGAGGCTAGAACAGGTTAGCTAAATACTAAGATAGCTATAAAAAAATTTTGTCTTACAAAACCACATTTAAGTTCCTGTCTTAGGCTAATCTCTCATAATATTTTGATATATATCTGATAAAACAATTCTTCCATTAGTGAAGGGGTAGTACAAATCATTTGAAATTGGTTTATACATTATTGCCTTAGTGGATATACAATAAGTTATATTAATTACTAATATTGTGTTGTGAAATTTCCACGTTCGGACAAAGTTTTAGAACCAACTTGCGTTTTCATAAGTGTATCATGTCATGAAAGTTTCACATTGTTTTCCTTTTGATTACAGAATTAAAATTTCTATTGGTATGTTTGTAACTTTTAATGGAGAAGCATTCTTTTAATTTAAGTCCATTTAAACAATTTTTTTATTGTAGTAGTTTGATTTATTAAATAAGTATTTGTAAACTTGCTTCAATCTAATTTTATAAATATGTTCTTTTCTACAGATACACATTATTTCTTCTTATTGAAAGGTCTTAGTACTGTAGAACAGAGGTTCTCAACCTGTAGATAGCAACACCTTTCTGGGTCGCATAGGAGAAATTTACATTATGATTCATCACAATAGCAAAATTACAACATAGCAGTGAAAATAATTTTATGGTTAGGGGTCACCACAGCATGAGGAACTGTAGTAAAGTTTTGAAGCATTAGGAGAGTTGAGAAAGACTGCATTGAATGTGTGTTTTATATTCCTAAAAATCAAGAAGATTTAATGTGTATTTGGTGCTTCAAAGTAATTTCTTTATGCAACACTCTGCATCATAGGAAGGCATTTATTAAGGTTAAAAAATAGAAATGGGCACTAGTCAACTCATTTAAATCACATCATGTTTAATAAATGGATTTACATTTATTCCAGTGTGTGGTGAAAATCTCAATAAATATCAATGTTGTACCAAATCGGATGAATACAGATCAGGATGTTACTTTCAGTAAAATAAGTATATCCATATATTGTTTAAAAACTAAGAGAATTCTTTTTCTCCAAATAATTTTAAAGAATTATAACTCATATTTTAGAAAGATCATCCATAAATATTTGTCATTAGGACAGTCAGATTTGTTATTAGACAAATAAAATGTCAATTACAATTATACACTTGCTTACACTTCTTCAGTCCTATAATTTTAATTCCTTAAGAATTTACATGAAATGTAATAGTTTTTATGTCTCCCCATGTAAAACAGATGCCATCTAAAAACTAATTTCTTGACGATCAGGGAAGGAAAAACCTTACCGTTTCAGAAGTGGCACACTTTTATTTTTTATTGACAGTTTAATTATATTTTAGTGAAAGCGTGGGTGAATTTCTCTAAATATTTTCTTTCCTGGAAAACCAAGGCTTCTACCTTATTTGATTAATAGAAAATCCTCCAAAATCTTTTCATTCTGTTTGAGGATGAGAGGAAGCTTAACGTTTATATTTTAAATCAATCATAAATTACACATTAATCTTGACTTAAATACAAATTTATTTTTCAGCTAAGAGTGTGAGTCTGTCATCTGTCAAAAGAAAATTATTCAAGCTGGGAAGATGATGCAGTAAGTGAAACACTTGACATGCAGGCAGGCCCACCTCAGTTTGCTTTCTGAGAACCCAGACAAGGCTGAATGTAGTAGCACACCTGTAATCCCGGCTCTTCTATGGCAATTTAGGAAGCAGGGACTAGAGAATTCCTTGAAGCTACCCTGGTGTAGGAAGAGCTGAAAAGGTGACCCTGTCTTAAACAGGGTAGATAACTGGAACTAACGCATGAGTTTTCTTCAGATTTCCACAATTGTGTGCCTGAACTCACAGACAAAACCTAACATACTCAGTTTCAAAATGAGTAATATTTTTATTTTATTCTTCAGATATAAACATTTATTAAATGCTCCTTTAAAAGGATCATATGAATTAACAAGTGGTTTGAGAAATGCATTTAGAAAACAATTTGGTAATAATAAGTGTACTTTGCTGAACATTAGTTTATTCTAGATTTCTCCAATTATGATAAGTTTAGGGTTTCCCATTTACAACAAAGTGTGCAGTTAAATGACATTGCAAATATTCAGTTTTCCTTTAGTTTCTATAAGCTAGTTTTTCCCCCTCTGGCATTAATAAAATATATCTCTAAATTTTGAAAACATGTAATCCAGTCCAGAAGCTATCAAATTTGTAAGGCTTGAGATGGGTCAACAAGGCAGTTTCTGAGAATCACTTTCTGTTTGCCTGAAGGTACTAGTTACATGAAATGTACATACTGCTGCCCTTTCCCCTTACAAAAAAAAAGACCAGAAAAGCATTTTGTGTTCTGACCATAAAAAGAATTTTTCTTAATACTGTAGTTGATTGCAGGAGACTATTCTATATGTAGAACGGGTCCTTCTGCCAATTATTTGTAGCATCATGTTATTTTCATTTAGAAATTTCAGATGAGTTCCCTACTGAAACTAATGTTATTTTCCTAACAAACTCACCACACTAAGTATTCCAACAGAATTTTTCTGAATTGTAGTAAGAGCAAATGGCATTACTTGATATGACAGATTTTCATTCAGTTGTCATTCATTTCAAGAGATAAATTTAGTCTTCCTTTATCAAGGGATACATGCACACTATTCAGTATGCATTGTGGTATCTTTCTCATACAAGTCTTATACTTTGAACTGTATTGGAAAGAAGATTTATCTCTATATTATTAACTGTAAATAAAAAAAATCATATGGTACTACGTTAGGGAAAAGTCCAATATATAAGGCAGTCATGCTCCAAGTCTCTGATATGATGGTTAGTTCCACACCAGATTTTACATAACCATTATTCTTCCTTCTCTCTTGCCTTACTTCACTTTTAGTTAGGAGTTAACTCACTATCAGATGAATGCATTATTATTTCTCCTTGGATGATAGGGAAGATGAGTAAAACAGAATCACAGTATCATTGGTGATGTAATGGCATCAAACACCTTAGTCACTGCCGTCGCATTTATAGAAACTCCTAGCAGCACAGACAATCAAGCTATTTTATCTACAGGTCTATCCAGAATGCCTCCCAAAGCTCAAATTCTTCATGCTGCATTTTTTTTTCTGTTACCAGTTTCCAAAAATGTATGAGAAAAATATTTCCATTGTTGCCTATAGTTATTAGAGTATTGACTCCTAATGACATTGTGGATATATAGCTCACTATTGTTTTAGCAAAATGTTTTATGCATGATATTTTAAGAACCATACAAACAAACCATTAAAATTCTAAAATGAAAAATAACAATATTTTGGCTCATTGCATTCTATATTGTGGAGGTCTGAACTATGAGTAGCTGCCCTGTCATTCTGTCAGTCTGCTTTCAAAATCTACTCTAATGTTTTAAACGATGTCATTTATTTCACAGATATCATTACACCAATGTATTCATCAGGTAAACATATTGCAAATGATCAAACATGTTTTCACTGTCACCTGAGAAATAATTGAATTGAAAAATAATCAATTAACATACCACCAGCAAAACTTATAAATAAACCATTACTTATAACTTTTTTAGTGTGGTTTTTGAGACAGGATCTCTCTATGTATAAACCTGGATGTACTGGAACTCACAATGTCAACCAAGCTAACCCTGAACTCACAGAGATCCTTCTGCATCCACCTTCTGAAGGCTACAGCTAAAGGCAAACACCTGTATGCCTGGCTTACTAGTAATAATTTTGGTCAAACAGGATGGAAAAAGCATACTTGATTTTAAGATATTTTTAATGTGTATAATTGTCCTCTGAGACAGAATTTTAAAAACACCTTTTTAAAACTGGGGGAAACTGGTAGAAACATTTCTCATAAAATATCCCTTTTATAATTAAAATTTGACAAATAAATGACAAGAGAAAATGCTAGAGAAGCCATTGTATTAGAGCTCTTTTGTAGTTATATCATATACTCACCTGCATGTCTTTACTGTCATCATTTTATCATCTTTCCAAAGTCACCTCCTGAGAATACTTGTTAAAACACCCCCTTTCCATGTCTCCTGTGGATCCCACAGACCATCCCCTCCTCAGTTCCCTCCTCTCATTCATTGCTATATCCAAGCCTCCAACTCCTACAGACACACCCTGACAAACCATAGGCCTTGCCTGCCAGAAAAGCAAGGTATGCTGCCCACAGACCTCCTCTCCCTCTTACCCTAGACTCAATCCCCCAGTTGCATTCCTGCACTGCAACAGAATGCCAGCTGTAGCCTTCCATCACTTCTGCTCACATCTCAGGTGGATCCCATAGATCATCTCCTCCTGACCTCTCTTGATCCACTGTTGCTTTATCCTAAGCTCTAGCAGGCACTCCCTACTAACAAAAGCATCATTCCTCCCCGGGCAACACACAGGCTGAAGGCAGATCCTCACCTCTCCTACTGCCCCTGAGATCCAACACCAGTCTCATCTGCAGACACGGCCAGTACACTCTTGAAAAAATCCAGAGATGACACAGAAACAAAGCAACAAAACACCCACCCAACGGACAAAATCAGAAATCTGAACCTATACCAATAATCATTCCAACCCAGATGCCATGTTGCCAGTATAAAAGCAAAATCAATAACTGTCAGGGCAATGTGTTCTGACTAGAGCTGATCTATCCTAATGGTAGACCTGAATATTCCAACAGTTGAAGCACAGGGAAAAGACCTTAAAACCACCATTATGAATATGATAGAAGCCCTTAAACGGGAAATAAATAAATCCCTTAAAGAAATCCAGGAAAACACAGTATAACAAAATGAAGAAAACTTTAAAACTGGATATTGGAAATAGAATAAATAAAGAAAATAGAAAAATTGAGGAAGTTCTGAAAATTAAGAACTTACAAATTGAAGAAGAAATGGAGACAACAGTCAAAAAAAATGTCAAATCTAAAAAACGTCCTTACGTTAAATATCCAGAAAATGTGAGACAATATAAATGTAAGATAGAAATAGAGAAAGGAAAGGAAGAAATAGAAATAAAGGAAGGAGAAGGAACCCAATTCAAAGGTTCAGAAAATGTTTTCAACAAAATCAAAGATTTCCCTAAACTAAAGAACTAGATACCTAAAAGGATCAAGAAGTATAGAGAATGCCAGATAGATACAAGCAGAACAGAAAGTGTCCTCACCTCATAATAATGAAAACTCGAGACATTACAGAACAAAGAATGAATATTAAAAGCTGCAATAAAGTTGGAAGGTGGTGGCATATGCTTTTAATCCCAGCAATTAAAAGGCAGAAGTAGTCTGTTGTCAGAGTTCAAAATCATCCTGGTTGACAAAGTGAGTTCTAGAATAGTCAGGGCTACATAGAGAAACCCTATCACAAAAACACAAAACAAACAAACAAACAAAATACGCCCAAAACAAACAAATGAGAAAACAAAATCTGAGAGGAGACATGATCAAGTAACAGTATCATATAAAGGCCGACCTACTAGAATGGCACCTGACTTCCGAATTCTAAAAGCCAGAAGGGTCTGGGGAGGTATGCTGCAGACATTGAAACCACAGATGTCAGCCCAGACTACTATGCTCCCCCAAATTTCAATCACTAAGAATGAAGAAAATAATATGTTCTATGATAAAGCCAGATTATAAAAAACAATATCTATTTACAAATACATTGCTACAGAAGGTGCTAGGACAATTTCAACCTATGGAGGTTAACTGCACCCATGAAAATACAGGAATTACACAGCAATATCAAATGAAAAGAAGCACACACACACATGCCACCACCACCACCACAACCATCAACACCAACAATAACAACAACAGTGACAGAAACAACAACAACAACAGCAACAACCAAATAACAGGAATCAACAAGCACTGGCCATTGATATCCCTCAATTTAAGGGCGTCAATTCCCCAATAAAAAGACACAGACAAACAGAATGAATATGAAAACAGGATCTATACTTCTGCTGTATCCAAGAAACACACCTCCACATCAAGCATAGGCATTACCTCTAGACAAGGGTTGGAAAAAATATATCCCAAGTAAACAGACCTAAGAAGCAAGCTGCTATAGCCATTTTAATATCTAACAAAATAAAATTCAAACCAAAACTGGTCAAGAGATAGGAAAGGACACTACATACTCACCAACAGAAAAATACACCACAATGACATTATAATTCTTAACATCTATGCTGTTATAGTTTTTCATTTATAAAAGGAGATGAAGGAGACACACATTGTCAGTCCTTTCTGCCCATGTCCTGCCAAGTCAGGATAAAGCAGGAGCATGTGAATTCCAAAGACTGAAGGGAGGGCTTTCATTGCTGCAGTTTGAGCTAAACTAGCTGTCCCAAGGTTAGTATGTTTGCTTGATTTTTGTTTAAATGTTTTTTTTCTCATAGTGGGAAATACTTGATAGCAATTTTACCTTCATATGAAAAAAAAAATTAAATGGGCCCAACTTCTAGTATAGGGACAATTACAATTAGGATATTTCTAAACAATTTACTGATTAAATCCTACAAAAATTCTTGTGCCATTGAATAAAGCCATTAACTAATACTTGTTCTATATTGATAATAATTAGCAGGTTGCATTAACATGTTATCTTACATAGGATTAATAAATCATTATCTAAAATATTCCCCATTTAAGATTTAAAAACAAACCATGGGTATTGCCTCAAATTACATCTATAAATGCTGTAGAGATATTGTTTTTAATGCTTTTATAAATGATTTTAAAAAGGAAAAGGAGCTTATGTTTTATGTACAATTTCATGTGCTTAACACACACAGCAAAAAGATTGTACTCGTCCTTGATTATACAGCTCAACTACCTGAACTTGCTTCATGCAGCTTTTATTACCTGTTTCCAAGTGGTGAAATATTTTTGTGGACCCGGCTGCTTATTCTCAGATGACATTTTATTGAGTGGACTACTAAAGAAATCAGACTTGCAGTTAGAATGGGTAGCTTTGAAACCCATCTTACACATCCTCATCCCAATTGGGTGTACTTAAGGATGGCTGGGGATCAACACCAACTGACCTCATAGATAAATGAGCACATGAAGGATAAAGATACCCTGAGAATGGAGACTGACCTAATTTGAAAGAAAACGAATGTTGCAGAAGGATTGTAAATGTACAAAGTGTGCCATGGAAGAAAACATTTGAAATAAGGCCCTCAAGGATGAAGTATAGTAATAACAGAAGGTGGGACTGGATGGAGCATGAATAGTTTGGAGATAAAAAGGTGAGGGGAGACAGAAATGGAAAAAAAATGTCTAGTGTGCTTCTTCAGCTGAGTTTTCTTGTTCTAAAAATAAATAGTAGGTACATAAATAAATCCGGTCCTATTGAAACACAACAGTAATACTGAACTGTTGGCACCTCTGTCTCTAGAAAACACCAACAAGAAAAACCTACCTAGAAGGAAATCCAGAAGTAGCTGTGGTTGTTATTGATGAAAGGTAGCATCTATAAAATTTCTTAGTGCTAATGAAACCGCGTGTATTTTAGATCTTATCTCTTCTTTATAGACTAAGGAGACAATGGCAAATCTTCAATGCATTTTGGATTAGGATAGAGTTTTGTACAATAATAAATTCCCACGGTTAAAAAGGTATACTCAGATTAACAAAAAGTGACTTATAAAACATATAACCTCTTTGTCTAAAGTTTTATTTTGATGTTAATGGATCATCAATTCAAATTTACAAGGCTCAAACTTAAGAGGGATAAAACTGTAAAATCCAACTCTTATAAAAGCTACTAACTTGCAGTAAACTGTTATAAGACAATTAAGCCATAGAAGTTAATGGTCAGCTATTTTTTAAATGATCAAATTATTTAATGTGCTCAGAACTGAGTTTGTAGTCATGCTAAGTATAAATTTAACTGATTTATGTGAACAGGCTTTTTTTAGACTCCTGTATATGGATGTTAAGACCAAAGCAAGTAACTAAAAAGTAAAGTTTGTTAAAAATCAGGTATAATTAAGCAGGTCTTCAAACCCCTCAGAGATATGCTAAATATGACATTTAAAATGTTTAATCAAAAGGCTTGTCATCCATTTTTGTTATACTTCCTGCTCTATTTTAACTGTAACTTACAGGTTTAAAAGTAGTATTAGCAAAACAAATTTTATCTTGTCTTTTACATCAAAACATGAAGTCATTTCTTCCTCATTTAAAGACTCTTTAGGCAAGGAGAGACCAAGCATCATGAAGATTCCTTTTATTTGTGATTACTAAGACTTGATTTTTAAAATTTGTTTTTTTATAAAGTAGAACAAAATTTAAAAAACAACATAAACAAATTTGAGATGGATGTTAAAGGGGGAATAGAAGTAAACTGTAATCAATAAAGTTTTTAAAGCATTTCTGATGGATATGATGCTCAAAAATAAAAATCTAATTACATGGTTTTCAAATTTCCTTTGAGTTCAAAAAGAGTTACACCAAATTGCAATCAATAAAAGTTAGATTCTTTGGAAGTTATCATCTAAATGTAATTTTTTGCACAACTTGAGAATCTGTTATAATATATCATCTGCAAAATGTAGTAAATACTAAAACCTTATAACAAGTTCTTGCTCCATAAACTCTTCTGCTTTGAGATTGTTCACATTTCCTTTCCATTTACAGTATTAGTTGAGTGAGTACTTTCATGCTTTCATGGAATAAATCCAATGTTCTAGTTCAGGGTTTTCCATGGTCATTTCTTAGACACTTTTAAATATCCTTTACCTAGAAAAAAAGTCTTCTTAATCTCATAATTTAGATTGTCCTAAATTTTAAGTTAAAAGCCTTAAGTTTAAGTCTTTAAAAGTTAATGACCATTGTTAATTAAAGGAATTTCCTTTGAGTTTTAGATTTATGTTTTTTCTTGTTCTAATAAAAAATCAGACTCTGGCAAGAAATACTTTCAAAGTCTCAATGGTGCCTGTCCTCTTAAAGGCATTGCTTTGTACAGCATAAAGACAAATTTTATATAATTTTCCAAATTCCTAATGCATAATCAGCAGTGAATGAACATTGGTTTAATATCTAAAACACACAGGGTCAATCAGGAACTAGTTAGCTACAGAGCACAGCCCCAGGAATAGCATAGGGCCCTGGAATCTCTGGCAAAATACCACTATATCATATCTGAAACTAAACTTTATTAAATAGATCTATATACATTTTATTTCTAGAATAATCATTATAGTAAAATATTAATAATATTCCTGCTTATGCTAGCAAATTATTTGAGAAATTTTAATATTAATCACAATTATGTTACTGGAATTCCATATTCACAGGGTCAAACTATTGTGGAATGACACCATTAGATACTTAGTTGCCAAATTTATAATATGAATAAATGAATTAATCATAAGTAAATAAATAAAGGAAGGAAGTATTTATACCCACCTAAATCTTCACATACTATTTAACTCTACTAACTTTCACTTTTTAAATTATTTCAAAGGATAATGCTTTTTCTCCTTCCCAAAAGTATTTTTCCTAAAGGAGACAAAATCTAAATGACAAAAGACAAAAATCTAAATGACAAAATCTAAAAGAAAGAGAGTGATGTTCTAATATTGAGCAAGGATATTTGTGTGTGAAAGAATGCAAATAGATCAATATTCAACATTCTGCATAAAACTCAAGTCCAAATGGAGCAAAGATCTCAACATAAAACCAGACACACTGAACCCCACTGAAGTGAAAGTGGAGAGTAGTCATGAACTTATTACACAGGAGACAACTTACTAAACAGAATATCAGTAGCACAGACACTAAGATCAACAGTTAATAAATGGGACCTCATGAAACTGAAAAGCTTCTGTAGGGCAAAGGACTCTGTCATCTGAACAAACCGGAAGCCTACAGAATGCTAAGAGATTTTGCCAACCCCACATCTGATAGAGGATTTATATCCAAATTGCATAACAAACACAACAAACTAGATGTCGAACCAAATAATCCAGTTAAAATTCCGGTACTGAAGCCAGGCGATGGTGGCGCACACCTTTAATCCCAGCACTCGGGAGGCAGAGTCAGGCAGATCTCTGTGAGTTCGAGACCAGCCTGGTCTCTACAGAGCTAGTTCCAGGACAGGCTCCAAAGCCACAGGGAAACCCTGTCTCGAAAAATAAAATTCCTGTACTGTTGTAAACAGAGAATTATCAGTAGAGGAAAACCAAATGGATGAGAAACACTTAAAGAAATGATCAACATCCTTAGCTATCAGAGAAATGCAAATCAAAATGAGTTTGAGAGTCCATTTTATACCTGTTAGAATGACTAAGATAAACAAATAAAGTGACAGTTTATGCTTGCAAAGATATGGAAGAAGGGGACACTATTCCACAGCTGGTGAGTGTACAGACTTGTACAGTCTCTACGGAAATCAACATAGTCATTCCTAAGAAGATTGGGAATCAATCAATCTACAACCAGACTCATCTATACCACTCTTGGGTATATACCCAGAGGATGCTCCATCTTACCAAAAAGACACTTGTTCATTGCTGCCCTATTAATGATTGCCAGAAAATGGAAACAACCTAGATGTCCCTCAACAGAAGAAATGGCTCAGCTACTCAAAAAAATGACATCATGAAATTTGTAAGCAAATAGCTGGAATTGAAAAAAAAATACCCTGAGTGAGGTAAGCCAAACATAAAAAGATGAACATGGTACAAAAGAAAAATATGATATGTATTCACTTGTATGTAGATATTGACTATTAAATAAATGATAATCAAGATGCATCATGTAGATGCAGAGAAGTATATATAGAAGAGGGGACTAGGAGACATATTGATCTCCCTGAGAGGGAGAAATAGAATAGATTGTAGAGGTGCATTGGGGGTGGGGAGGATTAGGTAGTGAAGAGAAGAGAAGGCAGGAGCATGGGGAGAGACATCTGGAATTTAGGGGCATTTGAGGGATAATATGAAAACCTAGTGCAGTGGAAACTTCGTAAAATATATGAAAGTTAAACTAATAAGGTTTCCAAATCATGGGGAATGTGGAGTCACAACTGGCTGTTTCTTGTCACAAAAGGAGGCTTCATTCAGTTCTTGGCTACATTCAGTTGAGTTGTTGGCCAAGGTGGTCCTATGGAAATCCCCAATAAACTCAGGCTGTTGCTAAAATATCAGGTTGCTCTCCACAACCTGATAGAGGGGTCCCATTACAAGGACAACACTCACAAAATTCATTGAACATGAAGAAGTTGAGAGGGTACCTATATGGGGGTCTTCACAGTTATGTTCTGATGTCTTTGTTGCAGGTTGCAAGAAGGTACTCTGCAGCCTGCCAATGGAGAAATGTAAACACTAGCCCAGTCACAAAACCTTTGACCATTATTCTCTACTCACATCAATGGTAGAGCAATGGTGGCACAGAACTTGTATAAGGAGTAATCCAATGTCTGTAAGAAGGAACCCATATCTGATACTGCTTGTGTGACCACGAATCAGAAACTAAATCATCCAAAGACCTAAGATGAAACCAAATTCTACTGGTTTAAAAAAAAGTTCAATAAAATGATGCCTAATTATATTCTGCTATACTCATAGATCAGTTTCTTATCTAGTCTTCATCAGAGAGGCTTCCTCCTGCAGCAGGTGGGAAGAGACTCAAAGACCCACAGCCAGACATTATGTGGAGAGAGTGTCCTTGGAACACATAGTTCTAAATGGAATTTTTCTATCAAATCCCTCCTGTTAGAACTCGGGAAACACCACAAAAGACAAGAAGGAAAGAGTATAAGAGCTAGAGAGGATGGAGAGCATCAGAAAGGGCCCTCCAAATCAGCTGAGGAAGGGTCATATAAACTCACTGAGACTGAAGCAGCAAGCACAGGACCAACACAGCCTGTCCCAGGTCCTTTGACATATATTGTAGCTTTCTGCTTAGTATTTATGTGGGACTCCTGAATGTGAGAATGAGTAGGTCTCTGATGCTTGTGCCTGTTCTTGGGACTTTCTTCCTCCTGTTGTGTTGCTCTGTCCAACTTCAGTATGATAGGTTTTGCTTCATTTTTTTTATAATGAATTTTGTCATGTTTTGTTGTTATGTCTTAGGAGCCTTTCTTGTTTGTTTTTTGTTGTTATACATTAAACAGTTACTATTTATTTTCTGAGTTATGGATCTTGAGTTACTTGAGCAATGCCGTCTTTTAGTGGATTTATTATTTTCCTCAGATGTCAATCAAATTTTCATTTATATATTATCCTTAGCCTTTTAAAGCAAATGCTCAGGCTTAAGGAAACTATTCATTTTGCTATTATTATATATTACTATCCACATATCTATAAAAAGATGAAAATGAAACCAAGAGACGGAATGCTACTACAATCTCTAAAACTAATAAAAAGAGCAATATAATCTTACATGTAGAATATATTTATTGAAATGAAATTTAATCATTGTCCCCAAAGTAATAAAAGTATCATTGGGTATCTCCAAGAAATAGATGTAAGAAAAAAGCAACTTCACTTGTTAGGTATTCATTCAAAAGGGCTGAGCATTCTCAGTATCAAAGCTGAGAAAGCATTGGACATGCCATCTCCTATGCCAGTGCTATCCCTCTATTTTGTCAAAGAACTCTACCAATCTTTAGCACCATATGTGAAAGAAACAGGAACATATTGCAGTGTTTGGCCCATCTATAAATTTTGAAATTTATTCTGTTAGGTTAAGTTCACAAATATGGAAGATTCCCTGAATACATATTATTTGTACACTTCATTGGTGAATTATCTTCCCATCCAATGTATTACTCTACATTTTGAAAGAAATCAAATTTCTTTTTAAATAAATATTTAATAGGCAATGCAGTGACTGATAACTTTCAAAGGGATAAATATGGAAGGCTTGATAGATAATACAAAGTAGTGTTACAAAATAAGTATATATCACAAAATAAGAAAGAAGGGGAGCTTGTCTTTGTGGGATAAGTAATACTTTATAAAAGAAAAAGAGCTGGGAATGTAGCTTAGTGGGTAGAGTACTTACCTAATATAAAGTCCTGGGTTTGAACTTGAGGGCCAGTGAAACTGAGTGAGGTGAATATTTATAAAGAAACAATTGAGAGAAGGCAGAGGCAGAAGTATCAAGAGTATAGTTACAGAGTGTTTAAAAACAAATAAATCAAACTAAAAGAATTTATTAATAAAAGTATTAATGATATCTATCTCTGTTATTTTTTTATTTTTACTAAAAGTGAAGTCATATTTAAATAGGTCAGGATGCAACATAAATTATTAAGGAGCAAAGGCAGGTCCTACATTACTCTAAGTAAAGGTATCAAATTATCAAACAGTAAAATAACCCCCAGAACTGTGTAAAATCATTGGAATCTGGGTGGAAACTTGAGGATCTCTACTTTCTTATCTAAAGAAGTTTCCTTTTCATTTTAATCTGAAATGTTTGAATTTTGGTGGTACCTTCATATTCCACACATTGTGTTTCAAGTCAATAATAAAGGATTTTAATACAACATTTGCATTGAAAAAATAAAGGAGGGAGACTCTCCTATGAATAATTTGCATTGGTATGGATCTTGGTTTCCTGATACAAATTTGCAGACAATTTTATTATACTCTATATGTATATTTCTGCGTTTGATTAAGATATTCTGTTTGTGTAGTTCATTTAAAAATGTAATGTATAATTAAGAAATATAGGTTAAATGACAGTCATCTAAATAATAGTCAAGATTGTAGTCATGATAGTTAGGTCTTCTAGATATATACAGATAGAGTTCAGTTAGTTAGGTATTCTTCAAATCTTTCAGAGACCTTCAAAATACGGCATTTATTAAAGGACAGTGAGCTTATAATTTGCAATCCTAGAGAAGCTAAATAAGAAGGTGAATCCAAAGACAAACATATAGGCATCCCCCTGAATATTA
>NW_004949169.1:1174011-1189340 GCF_000317375.1 Microtus ochrogaster | reverse complement strand
TTATTGAAAGAAAAGAAAAAGAAGGAATTTCCTGCCTCCTCCTGAAAAAGCATGGGATAAAACCGGGCTCTTTGAACATGGCGGACAATGAGGGCTGATGAGAAGCCAAAGACAATGACACTGGGTTTTGATCCTACTTCATGTTCTGGCTTTGTGGGAGCCTAGCCAGTATGGATGTTAACCTTCCTAGACCTGGATAGAGGGGGGAGGACCTTGGACTTTCCACAGGGCAGGGAACCCTGACTGCTCTTCGGAATGGAGAGGGAGGGGGAGAGGAGTGGGGGGAGGAGGAGAAGAATGGGAGGAGGGGGAGGGAAATGGGAGGCCCACCCACTGAGACAGTGGGGCTGATCTATTGAGAGCTCACCAAGGCCTGCTGGACTGTGAACTTAAGACTTTTTGTGACAATGAGACACACCTGCTCCTGGCAATACCAGCTACTTCAAGAGGATGATGGGCATTGAAGAGGCTCCTTATGGAGTTGGTTAACCATTTGGGCAAGAAACTGCTATTGCCTGAACTGTTTAACTGGACATTCAGGACCCACAGAGATATGACTTGCCTAAAGGTGAGACAGTCGTTCGGGGTTACTCCTTCATGAAAGAGTCTGCAAGATACAGAAGAAATGACTGCCAAACTTCCAATATAGGCAGACCTGTCTTTGAAATTTCCTGCTTCGTGGGAAAGTCTGCTGGATATAATGGGCCTGTAGGCTGAAGATGGGTACCCCAATGGTACAGAAGAACTTTGGGTGACTGTCCAGGTAGTGAAATGTCTCGGTCATTTCTAGAGTTTGGAAGTTGCTTACAATGTACTTCCTGTTTACTTAGGTAATATTATATCCTTTTGGAATGTTTGATGAAGTTGAAGAATCTATAGTTATAGTTTTCCTTAGTAATGATGAAAGAAAAAGTAGATATAAATATTGTAACTGTAATTCTTGCTTTTTACCTGTTTTGTTATATGGAATTTTACTACGCTAAAATCTTCCTTTTTGTTTAAATATAAAAGGGGAAATGGTGTGAGAGGTCCTTCTGTCTGTGTGTTGCTTTTCTTGGTTAATGAATAAAGAACTGCCTTGGTCAATTGATAGGGCAGAACTTAGGTAGGCAGGAAAGACAGAACTGAATGCTGGGAGAAGGAAAGAGTCCTGGATATGCTATGGAGCTGCCGCCAGAGTCAAACATGCTGAAAATTTGCTGATAGGCCAAAACCTCATGGTGATATACAAATTAATAAAAACGGGTTAAATTAATATGTAAGAGTTAGCCAATAAGAAGCTAGGGCTAATGGGCCAAGCAGTGATGTAGTTAACAAAGTTTCTATGTGGATATTTCAGGGCTAAGCTAGCCAGGTGGCAGAGATAAACAAGCGGGCAGGAGACTCTCTTAATTGGCTGGTTGAGTTGACTTCATGTTGTATATGGGAGGGTGGGAAATATCAGTAACGAGTCATCCACACTCTTGCAAGTAATCCTAATCAATTTATTGGCTCTAAAAGAAGAAGGAGATGAATAAAGGAAAAGGAGGAAGAAAAAAGCAAACAAGCTAAGGAATAAATCAAGCTTTTGGCATGATCAAAGTGAAATGTTGAGCATGATATAATAGGACAGAAACCTATTGTAGTTACTGTGAGATAAGTTTCACTATGTATGTGAATTAATTCCTGTGCCTAAATCTTGGAAGCATAGAGATGTATGGTAATCAAGTCTAATGACAAAGAAAGAAGGACAAAAAGAAAAGAGGTATAATAAACATGGACTCAGAGGTTGATTTTCTGAATCAACCTGAATCTTCAAACTTTACTTAGAAACTTCTTATACTCCAGAATTGAGTGATATTTCAAGTGACTATACCAATTAACTAGATAAGCATCACTAGTAGCCAAATTAAAAATGCCTCATTTTGCACATTCCCAACCCTTTTTAAATAAACTCCCCGATAATGCTGAAAACAGAACACATTCTAGAGAATCATAAACAGGTGATTCTTGGTGGAGAAAGAAAATTGGGGGGCTGTAGAGATAACTCAGTGGTAATAAATTATTTGCCAAGTTGCATCAGTACTCCAATTCTATCATCAGAGCTCATATGAAAATATTGGGTATGTACATGTGGCCCAGTGTTGGGGTCCAGAAACAGGAGCATCTTTCTGGTTCACTGTCCAACCATTCTTGCTTTATCAACAAACACTAGGGTCTGTGAGATACTCTGTAGGGCCTAGTGAGAGACACTTTAGGGCCTCAGTTCTCAATCTGTGTCTCATAGGCCCTTTGGAAGTAGCATATTAGTCATCTTGCATATTCGATATTTACATTGGGATTCATAACAGTAGCAAAATTACACTTATGAATTAGCAATGAAATAATTTTCTGGTTGTGGGTCACCATAATATGAGGAACTCTATTAAAAGATTGCATTATTTGAAAAGTTGACAACCACTGCTTTTGAGCCTAGTGAGAGATCCTCTTACAAAAAAAAAAAATGGACAGCCTCCTGAGGAAAGATACACAAGATTGACCTCCTGCCTCAACACATCACAAACACAAATACACACACACACATGCGTGCACGTACACTCGCACACATGCACACAGAAGTGAAACACTGAAATCAGAAAACAATGGTGTTTGTATTATTTTGATTCTGACACAGGGTCTCACCATGTAACGTTGATGGGCCTGAAACTTTCTCTGTAGATCAGGATGGTCTCAGACTCACAGAGGCTTTCCTGCCTTCTGCCTCTTGAGGGCTATGATTAAAGGCAAGCAGCATGATAACTTGCAAAGTGTTCAGGTTTTAAAGATACCCAATCTTACTATATTCTCTATCCTCAAAAAAAAAAATCTAAAATAAAACATAACAAAACAAAACAAAACAAAAAAAAAAAACCCTGAGAGTTACAGCATTTACTGCTTCTACAAGCAGGAGTTTGAGGTTTATTGAAAGTCAAAGAGTAGATAACTTAGTAGAAGATAATCAGAAACGAGAAAAACATGAATCAAAGTGTTTGCAGTCATTAGAGAAAAATGAGGTTTAGGTTTGTTCATCAAGAGGCAGATGAGACAGTATCAGCTCAGCAACTGAAGCAATCAAAACAGAGTGTGGATCCAATGAACATCATTATGAAGCATTTGTACTTTTGTAACAAGAGCGTTAGACTTAGTCACATAAGTATTTTTATTTGAGAACAAATATCACATCAAGATAAAAGACCATAAGAAGAAATAACCTGTTAAACATAGATAAGTGTTCTGTTTTAGAGAAAACATGATAAGAATTATCATGTGGCAACACCATCATTATTCACAATAACATTATTTTCAACTCAACTGCATTCCTTGTTAAAAGCAATATAGAAATGCAATAATGTAGTGTGTCTGCCAGTATGAGACTTCACTGTAATCATGTTCTGAATTACATGAATGAATTAAGGGTGTAAAGGCCTCCAGAAATATTCAATTATGGTTTAGTGGAATTTAGGAGTAGAATTATGTGTTTTGTGATATCTGTAAACATAAAACTTAGCAAGGGCCTCATTTTATGCTTGATAATAGGTAGTATCAAGCAAGGTTACTCTGGATTCCAAGGAAAATCCAAAGTTTATTTTCCTAGAACAGTTAGTTCTTTTATATTAGGAATACAAAACCAAGTGTACCGATACAATGGAGGTAAATTTAATCAATTTTCTATTGCTTGGTGTGGGCTCTCAAAGCATTGACCAACACATAAATATGTGAAAAACACTGTGTTTTAATTATGTTCTTGGTTGGTTCCTGTCTATATTGCAAATATCAAAGAGTGATGATCTAAATGCCCACCAGGTAATGAGTACACATTCTTAACTACTATGCCTGCATCTGGCGCCTCTGTACATCACCTAGAACTGACAACTGTACAATAAATCAATAAAGGCAACTGGTTGAAATCACCACTTCAGCACATGTTGAACATACAGTGAAGCTCTGAACAACAAAAGAACATCAAACAGTGACCCTGGTGTGACATATTTTGAACTTGTCTAATTTATAAAGTTCAAATATCACAGCTCTAACCTTGGTTACCATCTCAGGATGATGTATCATATAAACAGCTATTGATTTTTAAGAAAGAAACATTTACCTGCAGGAAAAAAGACACCAGTTCTAGAATAATAAGTCAGTTGTATGTTCCTTAATGAGAGAATTGATATCACATTGTTTTCAGTTTAAATGTCAATGGACATACATATAAACACCCAGAAAAAGAGGTTTAAGTAGATCATTCTATGTAAAGGTCATACAGACCTTTCAAATACAGATAAATCTCTAATCTAATCCAGTTCTTGAGTTCAAATATCAAATTATATCCCTTTCACCACCCAGAATTCTGAATTTCTGATATTCAATGAATCTTGAAAGTGTCCTTTATTTGTATTTTTAAGAGCCTATATTCAACCACATTAGCATATTGTTTGATAATGGCAAGTTCTGTTAACAGTAGTTTTTCATTGATGAAGCATCTTAACAGTTGAATCATCAAAACACTTCAGTTGTATTTTACAATATCAGTCCTGTATAATGTGAAGTTATATGCCTGCCTGCCTTCTGTAAATATAAAAGGCACTTTGTTTGACTCCACATTATATTTTGATTCCCAGATAACACAGCTGATGAACTTCAACAAAAGCAATATGATAATGATAATAATAATTTTAAAATGCCATATGACACCACAGTTCTCTCCATTAATAACAAGGCTTCTTTATCTTAATACTGTTATCAGAATCCAAATTTAATTATGGTAATTTAGTGATTGTTTATAGCTTCATATTTTCAAGTGTGAATAAGAGAATGAAGAATAAACACAAGTCAAATAACAACTAGAGAAGGGAAGTTTTGTCAAAGGTATTAAAGAGTCTGTTAGAAACTATCAAATGTCCTCCTGTTAATGGAAATAAAGTTCTGAGTTGATTTATTTACCTTGTACTCACGTAGTTCAGTTGTGTCAAATTCTAGAGACTTCTGTTGCTTATATTTCTTAAGAAAATCTTTTTTTTTTCATTATGTTATCAGTAAATAAGCAGTAACACGATAACTTCAAAAAGACAAAGCCAAAACTATGTAGAAAACTCATCGTGAGAATATGAAGAAGTGAAGTTAGACTCAGGGGTTACTGGAAAGAACAGCATGCCTAGGTATAAACATGAGATGAAGTGTTATGCAGAAATTTATTGCCTAAAGAAAGGGTAAAAAAACATGATATTTTTAAAAGAAGATTAAATTTTAGTTGAATTAAGACAAAGAATAATGTGAGGTATAGAAAAATAATCAGGGAGGTGAAACTTAGAGAAGAATATGTACAAATTCATTAGCTAAAATAACGTTCAGTGTTTTAAAATTTCTGAAACAAATAACTTCTTAGTAATTATGCAAATACCAAAGTTTGCTTTTGAAAACATCTTTTGTGGCTGGGTATGGTAGCATACAACTTTAATGCCAGCACTGGGGTGTGGGGGAAGAGGGAGGGGCAGGTGAATCTCTGTAAATTCAAGGCTAGTTTCAAGCAGCATTGGTGAAATTTGTCATTGGAGATTCCAGGACAGGGCTTTGAGACTTAGTAACAAGATCAATCTGCCTTCTCTAGATAAGAAAATCTGGTGGGGTTTGGAAACATAAAACAGCAGGAAAGCCTATAGGGAGAATCCTTAATAAGAAAACCAACATTGGTACTGAATATTGGGTAGTGTGTGGGTCCATGTCATGGCATCGAATTAGATCATCCATGAAGCCTTATTTACACAGCTTTTCTTGGCTTACTATAGAGCTGTCATCTACATCTCTGGCACTGAAAGAGGTTTTGGGCATTTGGTTAAATTTGTTGCATACTGTTTTGTTTTCTAAACAAAGGATACGCTCTGATCTTTGTGCAGTATAAAATACAAGCTATTTGCATTTCACTTAAACTTTTAAACAGATTATTTGGTTAAAATGATTTAATATTTGGACCTACCCAGCAAATGCTATTTTTGTATATCATAGAAAACAAATATTTCCAAAATTCTGCTCACATGAAATTTAAAATTTGTTCATTATACTTGTAACTCAAATTGGGAATTAGAGAGTCAGGTCACTGGGTCTCATGTAAAATTTAGTTCTGTGATGAAATGAGTCAACTGGGTACCTTAGACTTTCTGATTTCTTTAATGTTGTTGAGATGAGGGTCTCTAAAGTTTTCTGTCTGAGCTTTCTCATCTGCAAAGAGATTAAGTGTGAGGCTGTTGGAAGGAAAAAAAAATAATGCAAGGTACTATTCTAAACCTGGTTGGTTTAGATGCTCTCTTTTCCTATTTAAAGTAAAAGCATGTTTTCATGTAGCCCCCAAACTCCTTTCTTGGGCCTCCTGGGATAGACCATAATTAACTGTCAACACCTATAGTACATGCAATTAATGCTGAAGAAGGCTGGAAATAAAAGAGATTCATGTTGACATTTTAGAATTAAGGAAGATTTTTCAAAGAAAAGTTAGGATTTTGCTGGATAAGGTAAAAAGCAAATGAGAAGATTTCAGATGGATAATTAAAAAGAAATGGAAAGAAACATGGGAATAAGAAAGAAATACTAAAAAGTAACCCTCAAGAACTCTAGAAAAATGCTGAAAAAACATTTGCCAGTGGCAAAGCATGCAACATGTTCTTCACTCATATCTATTCAATGCATGCACCATATTTGATGTTTACAAATAAACATATATGGTCCAAAACACTAACTGCAACTATATTTATGTGGTAGGATTATAGAGCTATCTATTTCCTTGAAGTTCATTGAAACCACATATTGCCTGCATATTGAATATCAATGCACAGACACACTTGTTAAAAGTGAATATATAAAATCCTTTTTAGGCCAAAATGAAATTTGCAAGACTTGGACTTCCCAAGAATTCTTTATATAAAATAAATAAACTTATTCATGTGGTCTGTGCTATAAAAGAATTTTTCCAGCCTGTCTGATTTGAGAAAAGGCTGTTTGAAGAGTTCTCCGTCGTGCACTTGAATCCAGTGTGTGGCTTACCACCCAACGTTACTGAACTAAGAATAACATGAAGATTTGGGAGGGCTTCTGGTTTGTTTTAGGGATATATGTCATTTTTGTTCATCCTGTGATAAGGCCCTCACAATTCCTGATGTTGATAAAGTATCTTTGTCTGTATTACCTTCATATTTGTATGGCAATAAGGTTTGCACGGTATGGAATGCATGCTGTGTGTTCAGAGTCAAGCTTGCAGTAAATCACATAATGCAATACAAGTCAGCTGGCTGTTGTCAGATTGTGCCTGACTTCCACATTCAGCTATATTACCTGATAGTGAATACTGACACATAGTTTAGAAGCTAGGAGGTAGGGTGGCTCTACGATAGAAGAACTAAGGGTTCTCATAACGATGAAGGTAAAACAGTTTTCAAGGGTAGAGTGACTTTTTGATAATATCTCCATATTGGGACATCATAGACTAGTCCCTGTTTTGTAACAAAGTTCCTTATCAGTACAGATGAATAGTATTGAACTTACAGTAATGAACATTATATCCCCTGACTTCTTGTTGGTTGCAGATGTCCCATTTAATACTCTTGTCAATTTTACCAGGCTCTTCTAGTATTCTCAAAGTGATTACAGTTCAGGAAAAAAATACAACTGCTGGGGCTGCCTTCTAATTTTTTGTTAGAAAAGATAAAAAAAAATGCCCTGTCTTGGTGACTTTTTCCTGGTGTGTGGTGTCACTTGCGACAATTCACCATCTTTTGCATGGTATCACTTAAGTACTGAGATCACAGTCCAATTAGATTTATTCTTTTAAATAATCCTCTTTTTATTTCCTCTTATATTATTGCTGGATTTTATTGTTGTTAGCTATGATGAGCATGGAAGAATTCACACTGAGGTCTTTGTTTTGGCATGCTTCCTGAGTGACTCACGTGACAGTGGCTTCTAAAAGACACACAGCTTTACACACACACACACACACACACAAACACACACAAACACACACACACACATATATTGTGTGTGTGTCAAATATTGACTATATATTCAAATATTTTATATATTTATTTGAAACATATATACAACTCAAATCTGCATTCATTTATTAATGTGATATCCTTACAGAGCTAACAAACTTTCCCTAAACGTTTACACTAATTCATACTACAGTATAATTATTGTTTGAATAGTCACTTCTAAATATTCCTAGCCCTATGTGTACCAAATGTAGTCACTCCATTTAATTCTATCAGTAGGGTAGGATTAGTAGCAATTTTTGTTTATTTTGATTTTCATAATTTAAAATAAAACAAAATGTGTTGGGGATAGAACCAGAAAGCTTATGCAGTACTATAACAGTGAGCTACATCCTTACCCTGAGTTGTATAAAATGCCAGTTGTGGTGGCACAAGGGAGATAGAGGCAGGGGGATCTCTGTGACTTCCTGGCCAGCCTGCTCTACAGAGCAGGTTCCAGGACAGTCAGAACTGTTACCCTGTTTCAAAAAACTTTCAAAAAAAAAAAAAAACCTAAAAAGCCTTCTTTTCTCCTCTTCTCTTCTCTCCTCTTTCCTCTTTTTATTCTCCTGCCCTCTATCTTTTCCTCTTCCCTCTTCTCTTTTTTCTTCTTTTCTTTTCCTTTTTCTTTCTCTTCAATTCTTTTCCCTTTTTCATTTTCTGGTCTCATAATGTTGCCTACTTTGATGTCATTTTCCTGTGCTCAAATGATTCTCCAAATCAAACTCCCTCAGCAGCTGCTTTAGAAGGGGCACAAATCCTGATCACTATGTCTTGCTTCTGCTGTGTCTTTTCTGCTTGCACTTCCAGTACATAGTAGAATACAGAGATTTTTCATAGAAAATAAATGAAGGAGCAATAATTTAGAAGCATTTTATGTCCTTATTTTATTTTGTAAAGGAAAGTTATGTTACTTTGATACACCATGGACTGCGGAAATAAACATCTACTGATGTTATCTACTTGAAAGTTTGCTATTTTGAGATTAGTTAAAAAAACAAAATAACTAGTAAATTGTCATAAATACTTGTCATTTTACAGCATTTCTTTGTTAAGTAAATATTATCTATTTGAGATATATGCTCCTAGTTAGGGCTATAAGTTTAAAGACATCACTGTCCACCAGCCTGAAATCCTTTATGGTTTATTGGTTTTTTTTCCCTTAATGGGTCTTATTTTTCTAAATAAATTTTTGCTGTATAACACCCCCCCAGAACTTTCAAGCACTTCATTCAGATTATACCTAATCTGAGCATATATTTTTATCACAACTGCCACAACCATTATGCAGGTCATCTGCAAAAGTAATAGAGATTTTGAGAGGTGTTTGGCATTCCAGTCACTTAAGATGATGTAGCCTTGGTGCTTCTAAGATTATTTTAAGAATCTGAAACCACAGAGACCAATATAACCAGTCCTTTAAGACCAAAAGACATAATTAATTTATGTTCTTTTGAAATGACAATGTAAGATTAAGTTAAATAGGGTAATATCATAATTTGGATTGTACTTTCTGTAACTGGACATATGTTGCTTTGTGTCTTTTAGTGTCAAACCAAGCATGATAGCTAATAAACACAGGAAACTATTCTTCTTTTTAAATGGGTTATTAGTTCCTGTCTGTGCAGTTACAAGACTACTGCTTAAAGTCTTTAACTAAATTGCAAACTTAAGCCAGATGAATAAATAGTTTCTTCTAACCAATATATACTTGACTTGAAACCCTAGACTTCCTGAACCTTAGCAGTCTCCATGCCTTCAAAAAACATCAAAACAATCTCCTTCAAAGTGTCCATCCCAGCATGTCCCCTCAAATATTTCAAAAACTTCCTATTGACCTCAGTTTAGAGTGAAGTCAAAATCCTTTTGAGATTCAGAAATCCCCTGTCAAAATTTACCTCATTTCATGGCACTTGGCTCAGCTACTCCCTGAGTTCCACTGACCTCATTTAGCCTCACCAGCTCACTGACTCTTCCCCATCTGGGTCCCTTTGTACAAGACATGTCTCTGTAGTGAGTGACCTCCTCCATTGTATATCAGAATTTAGAACTTCCTACATAGATAGTACTATTTCAGAAAGGTCATCAGGTCATGGTGGGTAAGTACTTCAGTAGCTCATCATTTTCTTTGATTATTGTGACATATGTCATCTTGCACAGTGCTTGAAGTCCCAATAGGTTGTGTCATTGTATCCATAAGTAAATATGAGTTAAACTACAGACAAACTTGTACCCAGATGAAAGATGGGAATGTGAGCTTTTCAAGTTTGCAGTCCTAAGATTGAATAATAAATGATTTTGACTATTTCTTTTGATGTTGACCAATGAACCTGTTATTTTTATCTTTCAACAATGAAACACCCTTGTTTTCTTATTAAAAAGTCTGCATTGTGGAAATTGTTGCAAAAAAAAAAAAGACCTGGTATTACATGTATAAACAAAACCGTCTGGTTTGACTTTCCTGCTTTCCTTGAGAACAATAGTTTTCATGAAATAACTTTTAAAATATTGTGCAAATATTATTGCAGAGACCAGTCATAATTTATGCAGCAATATAGATAGGAACAAGATTTTGGAGCTAAGTATAAGAAAAATTTCAAAGTAAGATATTTTAGAAGGTATCTATTTAGTCATTTAACTTTTGTTTATTTATTTTAGTTTCACACAGACAATTATACCCTATATACAATATTTATTTTAAATGACATACATGTTTATATCATATTTAATGCTAATTTGATTTCTCTTAAATCATGAATTTTATTCATTTATTTATTTAAATTTTATTAGATTTACTAATTATATGAGTATGAATCATGGCATGCAAATTTATATGTGGACTATGTGTGCTCCTGGTGCCCACACAAGCTAGTAGAGAGCTTATGATCACTGGGATTGTGGGTGCTGGAATTCAAACCCCGGTCCTCTGAAAAGTCACCTAACAATCATAATCTCTAAGTAAATTCTCCAGTCCCTCAAATTCTGTGTTTTTCTTTGATTAATAGCAGAAACTCTCTAAGGTATTCAGTCAAAAGATATCATATTTTTCAATATATCACTAACTTAATGATGAATTCATCACAAAAACTAATTTATATTCATCAACATGGACTCTTTCATTGAGATTAATCACTCAAGGCCTGTAGCCCTAAATAAAGCATTCCAGACAACTATTTTATCTTGCTAAGAATTTCTTTGAGTTCTATGACAGTCAAAAATCAAACAATAATTCACATTAGACATTTGTTTTCTGCTGTGATGGAGTTTGGATGCCCATCATTTTAGAAATAATATCCTCAACAAACAGAAAATAGGTGTATTTTGCCACTTTTCTGAAGAATGAACAATGATTTTAAAGGAAATAGGAAATACAGGTGCTATTCTGCTTCAAACTTATCAAGTCCAAAATAAACAAACAACTAAATAAAAACAGGCTATTCCCTTCCCTAAACCTATCCATATTCTTTTATACCTATTAATTTTCTTTTTGTACACATCAATAAATGATTCTCTCACCAACTCCAAGAAATTTGTTTTTTATCACAATCAAGTTTTTAAATCAAGTTTTAGGATACATAGATTTTGAAAGATCAAAATTTGTTTTATAAATTTATTTCTGTTTCCACTATTTTTGACCAAATTAAACTATTTGCGTGATTTACACTTCTTCCAATGTACTCTGGTGTCTTTTCATCTTCACTAAGTCTGATAACACTGTAATCTGCATAAAGTTATCTTCTGTCCTTAAGAAAAGTCCCTGTTCTTTAATGATTTATTTTTCTTGATTTTAATTATATGTAGATGTGAGTATCTGTATGTGGATATGTGTGGAAGCAAGTAGCCTCAGAGGCCAGAGGAGTCAGATAACCAAAGGTGCAGTTACAGACAGTTGTCTCTTGACAAGGCTTCTGAGAGCTGAACTTAGGTTATCTTGATGAGCAGAAGGTACTCTCTTAACCACTAAGACTTATCTTCAGTTCCCAAAGTTCCTTTTCTGTGTGAGAGTCATAAAGAATGTTTAAAAGTTAAAGACAATCTTGATATTCTATTTGATTAAAGCTTATCTTTTAGGATACAGTTCAAAGTGTTAACTGAAATTAGGATGCTGTGTTAGGTAACTATTTGTACACTACCCTGCTTACCACATGATACAATTCAAAACATTCATTTCTGTATATTTTAGCCATGTTTGCCTAATGTTTCTCAGCCAGACTTTCTCTTTTATGTCTCATGTTTATAATCTATGGTTGTTTTAGATATTAGAAAACATCTAAGCCCTAGGTAATATAAACCAGATAAATGCATCCAATATCTTTACTCTGTGGTCAATTTTTATCATCAGTGAATTCATGACCATCGCATACTTTACTAAGGAGAAAGCTTTTGTTTCTTCAGTGTATATGATCACAGAATAATGTAAAACTGCCAAAAGGGTGAATTTTTTCCCTTTTAACTTAAAAATTATATCCAAGCTTCTACAATTCATAAGAAAATATTTCTTCATTCTAAAAATGCTGCCTCTTTTGAATATAAAATTATGCTTTTAAATAAATGGTACATTCTCTGTTATGATCCATTTAATCACTATACAGAGTCATTTTTTTCACAACGGTATGCTTTGATTTGACTCACTGTTTTCTGCTAAATTAAGATTTATTTGTATTGAAGCTAACAACTATTTACTGATAAATATAAGAAAGAAGAAAATACTCATAACGTTATCACCAAAACACAGACATTTCATTATTTAAAGACAAAATACTTCGCCTTCCCTTCAGTTATTCTGAAAAGAATACATATATTGATTTGCAATTCACTTCAATTTTTTTAAAGGCTACATAATAAATATATCATGAACATGTTTCTACTTTCATTATATATGAATAATTCAATGTTTTTTCTACATTCTGTTGGTTGTAAAATTTGCACATTTTCCCAATCTGTCTTATTTAGCAAACTTTATATTCATTGGGTAATACTTAGAAATAGTTCATTTAAATGGCCATATAAGTTTTATAAAAGTCTTATGTCTATTCCATACTTAATGTCCAATAAGCTTATAATATATATTGACATGATATTTGCAAGTGTGTGCCCATTTTCCCCCAACAATAGAATGTGTGTGTTTTTCCCCAACAATAGAATGAAGATTTTATTTTGGAAAGAGGTATGAATAATATAGAAAAAACTTAATTAAACCAATGTTATAAAGGATTTACTAAATAGCTCTTGTAATGGTCTGTCCTATCCCTTTAATAGACAAACCATGCCCATGCCCTCCCTGTCTGCCTGAGGCAAGTTGATCTTCAGTTTCCAGCCTGTTTCCCTTCCTCCCACCCCACCTCTCTCTGAAGGAGCTTCTATCACTCCCTTCTCGCCACTTCCCCCTTCCCCCTCTCTGTTTTTTCTCTCCCTTCCCCCTCTCCGTTTCTCTCTCTCTCCTCTTCTCCCTTTCTCCCATTCCCTTTCCCCTCTATAACCCACTAAATAAATACCCACTTTCTCTGTATGGCATGCCTAATAGGTCTCTGTCTCTTACCTGTCGTGTGGCTCCCTGCCCAGGACAAGCAGCCTTTGGAGTGGCTGCCTTCCTAGCCCACTGTGGTCTCAGGACCTGCTGTCTACCACCTCTCATGGACCTCAGCATGGTCTTATGTCACCACTACCCACTACTGCCAGTCGGGGACCTGCAGCATTTTATTTAAACCATTACAGCTTTGATTAAAGATATATGAATTCACACAAAGTAGAATTAAACTAAGGGGTAACTGCCTCCAAAATAAGTGAAAAGGATGAGTATTATGCTAACTATGTCTGCTAGAGATAAACAGAATTTAGGACGCAACAGTGTTTCTTTATGGGATTGGCAGGCCATTTGGCACCACTCCCATAACAAAGGAAGACATTTCTGATTTTCAACCTGCCCTTAGGCCTTCAGCAGGCAGCTCAAGGAAGCAGTGTAAGGTCACAACCAAAGTAAAGTCTTGACCTGCCACCATAAAACCCCCAATCTCTTCTTGAGAAAAGCACAATTCTACCTAGTGGACAAGATGACCTTGGTTAACAACAATTTGAAAAATGCATTTGGAATAATTATGGGAATAATTTTGTTATGTAAATCTCTCATCTACCTAAATTGCAAGATTTGCCACTTGTCTCTGTTTAAATTGTTCAATGTGTAACCAGGAACCTGTAGGAGTCAGCTATGATAAACTAACTATGGGCAGGTCACCCAAAGGAAGTTCTTTAATTCCAACCTCTGGCCATCAATAAATTTAAATAGAGGCCTGACTCTCAATAGTTTACCCTGAAGCAGGGTTGCAGGAAGAACTACAAACTGAGATTATGTGACCTCCACCCAAAAGCAGACCATTCAAAGGAAATGCCTAACATTACAACTGCTATAGATAGGAACACCTGCCAGAACTTACTCACCAGGACACCCCTAGACAAATGTCGGCCAATTAGGGGTCCTAAAACTGCAGAAACCCCTTACCCTGACCTTTACTACTATAAAACCTTATTTTAATTGAACTCGGGGATCTCCATTTATTCCAATACGTTGGACATGCAGAGAGACCGAGTTTGCAAACTTGCTTAAAGTAAAGGCTCTTTGCTTTTACATATGGGATTTGGTCTGCTTGTTGGCTTCAGGGATTTGGACATAACAAACCTGAGATTTAAGGACAATAGGATGAATGGAATTCATTAACCTAAGGTATATACAAATGCATCAGCCTAAGGAGCATACAAATTAGTAAAATCTTTTGTTCTAGGCTGGCCCCCTTTTGAAAACTGGCAAGAGCCAGATGCTCACTACTGTTAAAGAGCATTTTTATTAATCTCTAAATGTATGAGGGGTTTCTCACTAGGAAAGCATGTTAGTTCTATAACATCATGAATCAAACATAATTACATTGCCAACTGTGGGTTTGTCTGCTTTTACTTTCCCCCTTCTAACACACACCAACATGTTTGTTTATTTGTTTTGATTGACAGTTTTATAAATTAGGCAAGGTGGTATAAGCCTTCAATCATAATACTCAGGAGGCTAAGACAAGAAGATTCAATTCAGCCTGAGATCATACTGAGTTCGAGACTAGCTTGAATTCTATGTAGTGAGTGAGATCTTGTTTCAAGCAAACTAAGAAAAATATACATAGACTTTTGTGGATGCAACCAACATAAAACAGATTGTCTTCTTTCTTTCTTTCTTTCTTTCTTTCTTTCTTTCTTTCTTTCTTTCTTTCTTTCTTTCTTTCCTTCCTTCCTTCCTTCCTTCCTTCCTTCCTT
>NW_004949169.1:1112717-1173911 GCF_000317375.1 Microtus ochrogaster | reverse complement strand
TTCCTTCTTTCCTTCCTCTCTTCCTTTCTTCCTTCTGAAAGACCAGGATAACTCCAGGTATCCCCAAAGAAAGCCCTGGATAAATCCAGGTCCCCCCCCCCCAGCAGGAAGAAAATAGCCAAAAATCCAAGCAGGAAGAGAAGAATCATAAATCTAGGATTATTTTAGCCATTCTGACAGGTCTAAGATGGTATCGTAAAGTTGTCTTGATTTGCATATCCCTGATCTCTAAGGAAGTTGCGCATGACCTTAAGTGTCTTTTGGCCATTTGGACTTCATCTGTTGAGGATTCTCTGTTCAGCTCAGTGCCCCATTTTATAGTTGGGTTGATTAGCCTTTTACGGTCTAGTATCTTGAGTTCTTTATATATTTTGGAGATCAGACCTTTGTTAGTTGCGAGGTTGGTGAAGATCTTCTCCCAGTCAGTGGGTTGCCTTTTTTTCTTAGTGACAGTGTCCTTTGCTTTACAGAAGCTTTTCAGTCACAGGAAGTCCCATTTATTCAATGAGGCCCTTAATGTTTGTGCTGCTGGGGTTATATGTAGGAAGTGGTCTCCTGTGCCCATGTGTGGTAGAGTACTTCCCACTTTCTCTTCTATCAGGTTCAGTGTGTTTGGACTGATATTGAGGTCTTTAATCCATGTACTCACTCATATTTGGTTTCTAGCCATAAATAAAAAAAACATTGAGCCTATAATTAGTGATCCTAGAGAAGTTAAATGAGAACCCAAAGAAAAACATATAGGCATCCTCCTGAATATTAACCTTCATCAGGTGATGAAAGGAGACAGAGGCAGAGACCCACATTGAAGCACCGGACAGAAATCCCAAGGTCCAAATCAGGAGCAGAAGGAGAGAGAGCATGAGCAAGAAACTCAGGACCGCGAGGGGTGCGCCCCCACACTGAGACAATGGGGATGTTCTATCGAGAACTCACCAAGGCCAGCTGGCCTGGGTCTGAAAAGGTCTGGGATAAAACCGGACTCTCTGAATATAGCAGACAATGAGGACTACTGAGAACTCAAGAACAATGGCAATGGGTTTTTGATCCTACTGCACGTACTTTTTGGGGAGCCTAGGCAGTTTGGATGATCACCTTACTAGACCTGGATGGAGGTGGGTGGTCCTTGGACTTCCCACAGGGCAGGGAAACCTGATTGCTCTTTGGGCTGATGAGGGAGGGGGACTTGATTGTGGGAGGGAGAGGGAAATGGGAGGCGGTGGCAGAGAAGAGACAGAAATCTTTAAGAAAGAAGGAAAGAAAGAAAGAAAGAAAGAAAGAAAGAAAGAAAGAAAGAAAGAAAGAAAGAAAGAAAAAGAATAATAATACAGGGACTGGAGAGATGGCTCAGCAGTTAAGAGCATTGCCTGCTCTTCCAAAGGTCCTGAGTTCAATTCCCAGCAACCACATGGTGTCTCACAACCATCTGTAATGGGGTCTGGTGCCCTCTTCTGGCCTGAAGGCATACACACAGACAGAATATTGTATAGATAATAAATGATAAATAAATATTTAAAAAAAAAGAAAAAAGTCTAGGATTAGCTGGTTAGTGACTGTGTTTCAGGAACTAGCTGAAGATAAAGTTAGGTTGTAATCTTGAGAATAATCTTGAGAAACAAGGAGTTTCTCCCTTGTGATTATTATTGTACTGTGTTTTAGGAACTAGCAGATTATGACCTTGGGAGTGGTCCTGAGAGGCAGCGAGTTGCCCCCTTGTGACCAGCACTGGATTTTCAGAATTTCCTATGACCCTTTTGGATTACTGGGCTGTGGTTTCTTGCCTTAAAAATCGCTTCTCCCAGTCATTTGGGGTCGAACTCTCCCCCTGCGTGGGTTATGCGTCTAGGCCCCAGTGCACTGGTTCTCATCTCATCTCATCTCATCGATTAAAGCCTCATGTGATTGCAGCAAGGACGGTCTCTCATGAGTTACTGGGGGGTGTTATCCGTGGACTTGAGTGAGAGTCTCCCCGGCACTGGGGGATCTTTCACTTCCTTCCTTCCTTCCTTCCTTCCTTCCTTCCTTCCTTCCTTCCTTCCTTCCTTCCTTCCTTCCTTCCTTTCTTGCTTCTTTTCTGTTTGCTTGCCTGCCTGCGTGCCTCAATATTTTCCTGCATCACCTTTGAAATAAGCAAATTTCTAGTTACAGGCCTATGCTTCAATAAGCCCACTTCAGTCATATACCCTGAATAATATAACAAAAAGAGTCAAATTAATAGTGAAAAGGAGAAAAAAAAAAGAGTTACTCAATATGGCTACATTGGGAAGAGAGACAAAGAGATACAGAGTTCTCCCAAGTCCATCTTCAGAGTCTTGAAGTAAAGGTAAGGTTTAAAAAAAATTAGAAATATACACACCTAAGCAGTCTGACTAAAACAGTGTACACTTCATCATTGTCTTGTGACTGCCCTGAAAAAAAAAATGATGTCCTAAGGAGACACTTAAGCCTCTCACAGTTACTATCTGACTGCCCAGCCAATAGACTCAAAAGAAATGTTAATTTCCTCAGGAATCTCATGCTGGGAGAAAGAAAAGGTACCAACTGGATGGTAAAGTTGTTTTCTGGAAGAAGATTTTACACAGCCCTAACAACTTGTCAGGTGTCTTAGTTAGGGGGTTTATTGCTGCATAAAACACCGGGACCAAAAACCAAACTGGGGAGGAATGGGTTTATTAGGCTTATGCATCAGCATTGCTACTCATCACTGAAGGAAGGTAGGAAATGGTGCAGAGGCCATGGAGGGGAGCTACTTACTGGCTTACTTCTAATGGCTTGCTCAATCCCCCTTCTTATAAAACCCAGGACCACCAGCCCAGGGATGGCACTACCCACCATTTACTGGGCCCTCCCCCACTGATCACTAAATGAGAAAATGGCTTACAATTGTATCTCAAGGAGCCATTTCCTCAGCTGATGCTCCTTCCTCTTTGATGACTCTAGCTGTGTCAAGATGACACAATACCAACCAGGACGTCTGTTCCATAGGACTAGACTTAAGTGCAGATTAAGGCGGGTCTATGGTTGTTGGACTATACCTAGATCAGGACTGCTTAGATTTGCATATCCTTGGCCTACTGTTTAAACTTTGATCTCATTTTGTAACCTGATTGAATTGGAGTTGTTGGCTCTCCTTGTTTCCCTTCCCTCAGTGGCTACTTTAAATAAATGTCCCTTTTCTACTTCCATTATTAATTTGGCTCACTTAAGGTTTGCTGAAGAAGAGTAGGTGAATCTGACTTAATGTGCAAATTCTAATTTCTTAGAGTCCTTTTTCTGCTCTGATAGCCATAGAGAGACCACAAGTGTCTCTGTACAATATTTTCATTCCTTCTCGACAGACCCACTACATTTTGAGTGACTTTGAAATACTCTCTTCAGCTCAAAGTCAGTAATATCCACAAACCAACATAAGATGTAGATTCCTCTAAACATTGTCTTTTTTGCAGGGCAACCATAATTAATTTAAATAATTAATATTTTCCATAAAATAGAATAAAATCTTTGTTAACATACTAAAATACATGTTATTTACAAAAAGACATATATAGTCAACGAATTCCACAAAGTTGTGCATTAATTTTTATGTAGAAACTACTTTAAAAATTAGTGGTTTCCAGGGGAAACCTCAAATGGAGAGATTGGGAAACCAAAGCAGCCACAGAACTTTTGACCTGCTGTTTGTCCTGCCTGCAGAGTGTTCCAGAAGCAGAGATTAGCAGAATTGTCATAAAAGAGAACAGACAGACTTCATCCGTGAACTTATGGCAACAGATGCAGAGTCCAAAAGTCACACATTAAGTGAAACTCAGGGAGTCCTGTGAAGGAAGGCTCAGAGGACCCACATAGGCCAGGGACGCCACAAAGCACAGCCCACAAGAATCAATTGACTGGGACTCAGGGGGCTCAGAGAGATCAGGGACCATATAGGGGTCTGACCTAGGTTCTCTGCACATATGTTGTGACTGAGTAGCTTGATGTTCTTGTGGGATTTCTAACAGTGGAAGGAGGGACAGTCTCTGACTCTTTTCCCTGTTTGTGGAACCCTTTTTCTACTACTGTGCCGCCTTGTCTAACCTTGATGTGATGGTATGTGCCTGGTCTTACTGTAGTTTGTTATGTAGCATTTGATGATATCTCTGCCTGTTCTTTTCTGAGGGGAGTTGGAGGAGAGACTGAGGGAAAGGGAGGAAGGGGAAACTGCAGTCAAGATGTCATCTATGAGAGAATAAGAATTAAAAAAGAGTTAGTGCTTTGGAATTTGTAATAAAAATTTTGAAATATGGTGGGCAATCTCCAGTATCAGCCCTAAGAAACTGAATGCATAAAATAAAATGTAAACATGAAAAAAATGGATGGAAGTCTATTAATAAGAGATCAGAAAATATACCTGGAAGGATCCTCTTTAAGAAATTCTTGAAATTGTAGTCTGGAAATCCCAATCTACTAGCCTTGGAATATTGTAAGATGACACCAAAGAGCTGCAGCCTAGCTCTCTGAGACTAGACTGTTTGACTAGAACTGCCCTTATTTGAACAGCCCTGATTTGCCAGACTGGTAATTGCAAACTGGAAAATTGTATAAGCATAAATTCCATATGCATTGGCTTATGCTAACCTCTCAGAACTGTACGCCAGCCAACCTGACCTGTAATTCCTCACATGGTGCAAATTACAGACAGGAAACTGCACTTAAAAGAGCTCACCCTAATAATAAAACTCCTTCTTCCAAATAGAGAACTCACTTAAATCCTAGTGCCTTAAGCTATTATTAATACCCTAGTTAGTACCCATCTGGACTTTTTTTTATAATGTGCCAAGTAAAGGGTTTTTTTAATTTAATTTTTGATCTTCCCTATTCTGGGCTAAAAGATATTTTTTCCTCTATCTTGTCAAGCATGCTATCAAGTAGTATGTTGTATTATTAATTGTACTTAAATTTCGATACAATATGCTCTCTGTCACTGTGATAAATACTAACTAAAAGAAAGGGTTTATTTTATTTTTCAGGTCAATGTCTATTACCAGGGAAGCCAAGACAGAAATGCAAAGACGCAGTTGAAAGAGTTACCCAGACTGACATGTTCAGGTGGCATTGTGAACAGTAGGTTAAGCCATCCTACATCAATTAACAATTAAGAAAATGTACCATAGACATGGCCACAGGCCAGTCTGATCTAGGCAGTCCCCGAGCTGAGACTCTCTCGGGTACCTGGTTTGCGAGCTGACAGCTAGAGTTAAGTAGGATGTTGTTTTTAAAAGTATCCATTGCCTAACATTATCTGCTGAAAAGTCACCTTGTGAAACAAGGTATTGCTTTTCTTCACCTGAGGCTGGGTGGTGTCTTGGACACTGGTTGTAGTCCACAGGACTATTTTAGCTTCAGCTATCATGTTGTCATTCCAAGAATAAGAAATAAAGAAGATGGGTAAAAATATGATGGTTTTTCACGAATAATTTTGAATAAAGCCCAATAGTCAGGAAAAGACCATACAGGTATGAAGCTAAGGAACAGAAGCTAAAACATGTGGGCTTCATTCTTGGAATTCCAGGGAATCAACTAAACTCTGGAGTTCTATTTCTGTACAAGGTGAGGAGCAGGCCACTGACAATCTCTGCGTCATTTTCTAATGACTGAATAAATTAACATCATCTGTAATGCTGTTTTTCACAAGGATAGCCAAGAACCACAATGTTCCTAAGATAATGGTTGAAACCTCTCCTGATAATCTGTCTTTGTGCTAAATACGCACAAGTTATGTTTGTCACTAATCCATCAGAGAATCATGGTAATGATCTGTTGTTGAGCATGCATCCTAATGTTTTCACTTTCTTCCTTACTGTGAAGGTCTAACCTAATTTTCTGCATGTGAAAATTAAGTTTTCTCTGCACTATTATTAAAACAATGCTTATTTCTTAAATTTCATGATTTTAGCTACTCTTCCCTCTTTAAGAGACATAGAATTTGTGTTCTGTGTTATAACTCGTGGACTTTGTACTTCTCTTCAGTGACAACCACGGGTGCAAACTTTATTGGTACAATAAAGCAGAGAAAATCCCAGGGCTCTGCCTGTTGGCCATTTTACCAAAGCAAATCATTTGATCCATAGCTTTGAAAAACATAGGAGTGTGCTCTTGCTTAAGTTCTGTCGACTATTCGGAGGTTTAAAAGATTTTCTTCAATAAATGTTTCTCAATTTCCTATATACTTCAAAGCTATTTCTCTTGGGACTTCAAGTGGTTGTTTTGTTAAGATTTTCACAAGTGATGGTTGTTTCATTGGGTACACTGTTTGTGGGCCATCAAACAACTGTGCACAAATGACCATCCTAGAAATATTACTCTCCTAGAAAGTCACATTCACAGTTTGCTATAGTACGTATGTCTCTGCATATATGTAAAATGTCATGCTCTTCCTCTCAACCTTCTTGCCTACAGTGGTAAAGGCCACAGTGAGGGCGTAGAATAATTTAATATCAATTTATTTAGAAACAGTGAGGGATATGAATAACGTTTGCAGCATTTAAAAAGTACATATATGCTTTGTACTTGTAAGATGTGCTTTCCTATATTTATTCCGAGAAAGCCCATATTTAATAATATATGCCAAAACGCTTACTATAAAAATGTTGCAGAGGATGTGTTGAAATGTTTATTTTACATCTGATAGATTTTTACTTAATATAGTGAACAGAATATTTTACCCTCACTAAGGAAAAGAATCTTAGAGTGAAAATATGCCTTTGCAGAGATTTAGGGATACTTATCAAATATTTATACTTTGACGTGCACACACACATACACACATAAATATATCTTTTAAAAGGCCAACTCTACAAATGTTTTGTAATATTCTATTAATGAAATTTTGCTGTAAAATTATATCTGACAACATTAACAAAAGTAGTATTAGGAAAGAGTTCTCTTCCCTCAAGGTAAAGTCATGGATAGTTTTTTACTGTAAAAATGAAAAGGAATAAGGACTTTGAAATTAAAGTGATGTGGTAGAGCTAGCTTTTTCTGTGGTTTATAAGAGATGAATATTACAATTTAAGCATACTGAAGCCTGTTCAATTGAGTGCAGATGTTCTTAAAAAATCATACATATTTATGATGAACAAATCATATTGCCCAACTGTAACAATGAATTGTCAGTTATTCTTAATTTTGCCCCTATTGTATATTATTGTCAGGTGATATACATTTTTGTATCCCTGAGGCAGAAAAGATGTATATCATAGAGATATGCTACTGTATCTCTAATCTCAACTCTTCTTAGCAGCATTATTACATAATCTGAAATTATGTATTGTTATTTATGACAACAATATCAGTAAACACTATGAATAAGGCTTGAGATATTTTTACTTTAAGGTGAGCTGGATGTTAAAATGATTCCATCACACTATATGTACAGATAGAGATATATATATTCAGGCATAGGTAATATAGATACATGGAAATGTACTTAAATCTACAGATTGTCAATTCAGTTTAATAAATGAATAATTAATTAATAAATTAATTAATTAAGTTTAATAAATGAAGCTTTTAAGCAACATAGCTGTTTAATAAAAGTATGTATAAAACTAAAATATGTTATTCTAAACAGATCGAGAAACAAACATCAAGAAAAGCAAGTGAGTAAAACGATATCATGCAACAAACAGAACTAAACCTATTGATATATAACCGGTGATGTTGGGAATGCACTCATTGTACAAATGTTCATTGAGTTACTGACACATTCAACCAAAAATGAGCAAAAGCACCTTTACTGCTCATAAATGCCTCAAATTTCACAGTTATAAAAAAATCTTTTAACCATATGTAAAGAGACTGAACTAATATTTGTGAACAATCTACTTTGTAATAAATATAATACTACCATAATTCTAACATATTTATATATACATAGTACTAGAACATTCCTTTTTATTTATTGTACTGAAACTTTATGGGAGTTATGAAGCACATCCTATCTCTAAATCTATACGAATTCTTTCTTACATATTAGACCAAGATTAGCAAAACACATATTAGGTTCATTCATTCTGTTGTTGACTTTTATCTAAGTCACTGACTCTCTTTCATAATGTCACTGGTATCTTTCTGGTTTCTCCTGTTATGGTCCATATTATTACTAAAGTAAGAGTATTATATTTTAAATCACTACACTGCGCTAATATATTCCACTTAAAGCATTACTCCCAAAATTTAATAAGCAAAAACAAAACCAGCAAGCAATTATCCACTTGAGACATGGAAGACCCTTAAATTCAGGAGATATAAAAGGGTCAGATGCTAAAGCTCTTTGTTTTTCTAAGTAAAATCCTATTATTACTTCAGCCGAACTTTTCACATCTTTAAGTTCATACTTCAAAGGGTTTAGCAGAGAACATATTTAAATAACACAGAATTAAGAAAAAAAGGAATTTAAACTGAATTTAAGTTTAATAGTCATAGAAGAATATACACCACATGAAGTATAAAAAGGTACTAGATTCTCTAATTTTTCATTTAATTACACAAAACATTTGTATCTATATCATAGAGTTAGAAATAATTTTGTTGTTAAATTTAAAATAACCAGAGAGATTTTATTATTGGTTTCATTAAATTTATACATACTTCATATTTCTAAGAAAAAGCAAAAGATATTTTACTTTTTATACATTTTGTTTAAAAAGCAGAAGATCCTTTACAAATGTAACTTAATCTGCACTGAAAGAGAATGTATGCTAACATACAAAATTGATTTGATATATCACATCAAATTTTGATGAACTTTATTATACAACATGTGTAAAGTATATATAAGAAAATTTTGCTTTGGGGAAAACATATATATTTGAAAGACATTATTGTAAATGAAATGATCCAGACACAGAATGACAAATACTGTGCTATTATTATAACACATAAAGAATAGAGCAGTTAACTGAACACAAATATATGGTAAAACATATAATGAATCTTAGTGTACCTTATAGAACTCACATAGGTGCTTTCCACTTACGTTTGATTGATTAAGCTTCCTATGTAACCATAACTAGTTTATCAATGGCGTAGCAATCTAGTTTGATGTGTCAAGATAGGAAGAGAGACATAGAACATTCAAATCACCCTTGCCCACCATTTTGACTTTGACCCTCTTTGCTACACAGCTGTATCTTTATATATTTGAGCTGGGATCAAACCCTAGGCTCAGGGCATAGAAGACCTTCTACCATGGAGTTACACACCTAGACTTAGATAGCTACATCTTTCCAATATATAAATGCTAATAAAGAGTATAACACTTAAATGAAAAATTCTATTTACTACCAAAATAAAATCCTAATTCTTTAAAATTATATTAAACACCCATAAAAATTCTACACATTTTATCCTAATTTTTCTTGAAAGAAAGTGCTTTGTATGGTATTTTATACATGGAAGTAGGAAAAGAGAAGTGAGTGATCAAAATTTTGAAACAGAATATATAGTTAAAAATTCTAGGCTTTTTAAATCTTTCCATGACTTTCTATATGATATTTCATTTGATCAGCCATTCATTTACTCTAAAAATGTTATCAAATTGATTCAATAAGCTAAAACATACATATAAACATTGTTTATACCAGGCAAACTATAAGAATTATCCTTTTCATTTTTCCATTTAGCTGTTTTGTTTTTTTTTGAACAGCAGAAATATTTTACATACAGATAGCTTTTTATAATAAAATAAAATATAAAAAACAAGAACTAACACATTAAAAGTAGGCAAATAATGAACAGACAGAAAAGAACAAGAGAAGGCAAAAGAAACACAGACTCAGTTGTTCACACACTCAGGAATCCCATAAAACAGTAAACTGGAAGCCAGACATACCATGTATGTGAAGTACCTGTATTGTTCAAAGGAAGAAGAAATATACATGTAAATGGAATTCATATACATATATATATGGAAAAAATAAAAATAAAATAAAAAACAAATAAAATTGAAAGAAAAAGGAAATATTCAGATATGATATTATGAGACAAGGAACCTACTAAGATGATGTTGTGTTTGTTTTCTATTACCCGTCTACTGCTGGACACGAAGCCTACCCTTATGAATAGTTTACTTCCCCAGTGTGACTCCTGCAGAGAAAACTAAATTTTCATTTGCAAGTGGTTATCTATTAGAGATCGCTTTTGGTTTAAGGATGGGGCATATATCCACCTCTTTCAGCAATATGACCCTATCTGGTGCAGACCCACTCAGACCCTGTGTGGGCTGCCTCAGACTCTGTGAGTTTATTATAAGTGCATTTATCTTGATGACTTTGAGGACCATGCTCACTAGTTTCTTTTCTGCCAGGTTCATTTGATGAAGACATTCCCATTTATGTCTGAGTGTTCCAAGGTCTCTCACTCTCTGCAAATGTCTGGCTCTGGATCTCTGCATTTGTTCCCATTTTCTACAGGAGGAAGTTTCTCTGATGACAGCTGAGCAAGTTACTGGTCTATGAGTGTAGTAGAATATCAGTTGGAGTCAATTTCTTGCTACATTTTTTAATAGAATAATAGTACTTGATTTTACTGTAGGTCTCTAGGCTATGTAATTTTAGGGTCTTGGCCACCCCAGCAGTGTCTTTTATGATTGCATCTTGTGGATTGGGCCTTAAGCCAAATCTGGTGTGATTGGTTATTCCCAAAAAACTTTGTGACCCATTGCATGTTGTGGAATATTTGTATAATCTGTGAAGATATATTTCTGTTATTGCTATAATGAAAAGGTGCACAGCCAATAGCTAGCCAGGAGGGATAGGTGGGACTTCCAGAGAGAAAAAAGGAGGGAGAGAGGGAGGGAGAGAGGTTTTGCTTTTGTTTCCACAAGATATGGATTTCTTCAACATTAATAAAGACCAGATTTGATCAGGAGTGACCTCCTGAAAAGCTTGGCTACAGAAATAAAGAAAAACTACAAAATAGGTAACATATATGCTGATCCCTTCACATGGGAACAGTTCTGAGATGGGATGAGACATAATGAAACATGACTTATTATTACATGCCATCCTTTCATATGGCATAAAGATTACATGCATAATGGTCCAAGGTGTATGATGGAGTCTTCAAATGAAATATCAAGACAGACAGAGCATGGGAGTAGATTGAATAAAAAAGGGTGGGAAAAGACTGGAAAATTTAGGTGGATATCCAGAAAATGTTTTCATATTCATTTTGATAAGCATTTGAGATTTATATTGATTTTTGTTATTTGACTTTGAATTTATGATCCTTCTAGTTCTTCCACTCAAGTTCTGTTATCACTAGCATGAATTGTGATCATACTTTATTTTAATTAGAACATTCTTTTTCAATGGAATTTTCTTTATATTGTTATTTCCATGTCATTTTATACTCACATTTTAAAGGAGTAAAATATTTCTTATATTTTAGATTATTCTATGTACAGAATAAAAGTTATTTTTCTTTGTCTTATGCTTAAGTCTGAAACAGTAAACTATGAAAAGGATCTGAATACCAATCAAAAGTCGAATGCTTTGTTTGTGGTTATGTCTTTACAAGAAACTATTTTGTCAAAGCAGACGTATTTGTTTTGTGTTACTTCAATGTTCCTAGAAGAAACAGCCTATTCACAGTTATCATAATGTGTAGATGAATTACAATTTTATCATTTTATTTTTGGTATAGAAAATAGATCTGAAACTATCCTTCACAATATCCCACTAAGAATCATTCATCCAGTTCAAGCATCACTGATAAATTCAGAAGTTTGATTTGAATGATGAATATACAATTTCTGTAAAAACTTAAAACCTTCAAGTACATAAATGCTCAAGACCCAGTAAAAAATACTGCTACATCCTCCAACAACGTCCTCCTATTTTTCCGATATGGAAAATTTTTAATAGTGGGCCACTTTTGAAGACCGAGTATTTAAAACAGAGACAGATGATACTATAAAATGAATGTCTTCCATCTACTATTCATACCTTTAATCCTAATTAAGAAAGTGATGACATTAGAACCATAGAATCTTTGGGAGGTTAACAGTCATAAAAAATCTCACCTTAGACACTGAATTGGTTAAAATTTTCATCTTAGACTTTGCACCTTCTAGAGTGGTGACAAATTAATTTCTATCGTTTATAAGCCAACAAGTTTGTCATGTTTTCTGTTAGCTTAAACTATTAAAGATAATAACTTGGAAAAATTTTGGTAGTAATCAGTATTATACTTACTATTTATCAGTGTAAATTTTTATAGTCTAAGGAAATTTGGACATATATGTCATATAGCAGAAATAGTTTACAAGGTCAAAGGTTTTGATGATGCAGAAGAAATTATAGCACTGTTTTAATGGATAATGTCTTTCTTTTGTGAAGACCCAAACATAATTATATAGGTTGAGCAATGCAATATTAATATTAATTTCCTTATCTTCAGAGACTGCTTTAAAATAAAGGAAAATATTTCAGGAATAGAAAACCAGTGTGGTAAAATAATCATTATTATGAAGATTCCAACATGATTCTAGAACAAGCACATCTGGTGCACGAGAATTGTCTGTATTCTGTCAATCATGTTTTAAATAAATGCTGATTGGCCAGCCAGGAAGTATAGGTGGGATAACCAGACAAGAAGTAGAAATGATGTAATGAGAACAGGAGAATTCTGGGAAGGAGGAAGTTGATTCCTCCCACTCCTGCCCAGACCGCCAAAGCAGCAGGATGTGATCTGCCCCACTGAAAAAAGGTACTGAGCCACATGGCTAACATAGATAAGAAAAATGGGTTAATCAAGATGTGAGAATTAGCAAGTGAGAGGCTAGAGCCAATCAGCTTATAATTTATGGAGACCTATGTGTGATTTTCTTTGGGGCTAAACAGTTGTGGGGTACCAGGCGGGACAAAAACCCCAACAAACAAGCAGGCCTGGCCCCCTCATGTTACACACATCTATTTGTGGGGGATTCATGAATTGCTTTAGAAATAAAGTTACATATAGAAATAGTAGTTCACTTCCCAGGATCATAGGAAATGTAGTTCTTTATTGTTCTGTCTTACTTTTTGTAATCAACTCTTCAATTCAGCTTTTGCAAATGCTTTCTAACCCAAAGAGGTACTACTAGGTGTTCTACATAGCTATTTGAGAAAGTTTTGGGTTTTTAAATTTTTTTGTATGTGTATTATAAGGAAATATTCTCAGTATAATGTTATTATGATTTTGTCAAAGACATTACTAATTATTATATTATGTCCTTCCATTTGTGTCTAAGTTACACTGTAAAATTTTTCTTTTTCTCCTACTATGGAAAAATGTTTGTATTTAAGTATATTTTTGCTTTGGAAATAAGAAATCTGAGACTGGAATTTATGAACAATGGAAAATTTATTTCTTATCATTTTGATGCTACTCAAGTCATAGGCAGGCTTGTTATCTGGTGAGGGCCTGATCACTAGTTCTAAAATGATGTCTCAAATGTTATATCCTCTAGGGAACAAATGCAGTTTTTATATGTTGGAAAGTATAGAAAGATAAAAAAGTCTAGATATTTTCCTCTAGCCCTTTTAAGAAATTGCTAATCTTATTCATGAGGGCTCTGCCCTTATGACTTAATTACTCTCTAAAGGCCTAGCATTTTGATAGCACTATATTTGCAATTAAGTTTCCATATATGAATTTTGGAAGACACATTAAGGTCATAATGGTTTGTAAGATAAGTTTCAAATATCATACCAAATTTTACCACCTAGGAGATTAAGTTTTAATACTTTAAATTTTTTTATTTGAATCTTTATTTCTTTCTGTATATGCTTTAATAATGACCTATATTTTCTACTACGTGAGAGAGATATTCAGATAAATAAGTGCTTAATATTCATTAATTCTACAAATTATTTTTGAAAACATGCAGAATATTTTTACAACCATAAATTTGTTTGGCACCTTTCAATCCCATTTCCTTAGTCCCTGACAACTACTGAATATTATCTAAACTATTTTTCTCTTCCAGAGTATAATATGTTATATTTACAAAGCATTTAGCTTTTAGATACTAGTGGTATGCATGTAAGATTACTCCATGTCTTCTCATGGCCTTCTAGGTTTCTTTTTAGTGTTGATTAGAAAACTGTTGTTTCAATGTAGCACAGTTTATTTAAACATTCACTTACTGAATGATACATTGGGTTCTTTCAAGCTTTAGCCATTGTGAATGCCGCTGATATAAGAGTATATATTTAGATACTTTTAGGAACATATGCATTTTCAAGTATTTTAGTTTTGCAGTTTTTACATTAAGTTTTGTGTTAGGAAAAATAAGCCAAACAAACTAAATGTGAAAGTGAATTTGAATTTTAACATACGAATCATGTTTTAACATCTTTCAAGATTAAAATGAAAATGCCAATACTTAAGTTTGACACCTATCTTGGTATAGTTTCTCATATAATCTGAGTATTGGATAAGAAGAAATAGTTGCAAATAGATACTAAAAAAAACCTCTATTTTAAAAGTATCTCTCATTTTTAGTTTATATCCATCATTTGTCCTTTTAATTCAATTTTCTGTTGACTATTTTCTTTAATTGGGTGAAGTAAAATAAATTGATCTCTATTATTCTATTATTTATTTACCTTTCTTGTTTTTGACACAGAACCTCCTCTACCTGAGATTGATCTAAAACTGTGTAACTGAAGATGGCCTTGAACTGGTGATCTTCCTGCTCCTACCTCTAGAGTGCTGGGATTATAAGCATGTCCCACACCTAGCTTAAATTATAGAATAATTATAGAATTCTTTTATCATTTATTTAAATGCTAATAAATTACTTATATGAATACATTTTAGTATGACATAACAAAATTTATAAAATGGTATTCTATTTTGAACAATAGGTATGGAAATAATAAAAGATTATGTCTGAGATCAGACACTTCTTTTATTTTTCTCTAATTCACCATAAACATATATGAAAGAAGTTTACCTTTTTATTTACCACTATAACTGAAGAAAATATCATCCAAAGTGTCATTTTATAGCATTACTTCCTCTTTGTGGTGAAAAGGATTAATTAAGAGTAGTAGCTTAAGGATCCTTTAATAAAACTTATGGGATAAACATCTCCAGTTGCAAGTTTACACACAAAGGCAAAAATTTAGGACTCTTCTCAAATGTAGTTCCAGATAAATTTGACCAGTATAAAGTGAATGAGGTAAGGAGGGAGACAGAGAGTAAGTCTTTTTGGACTATAATACAAATACATTTTCTAAGAAATAGGCTCTGGGGATCATAATCAACTAGCTTGAGCCACACACAATGGATAGTTATTTCTGACTGACACCTTTTTTGTTGTAAGGCATGACATCAAATTGAGATGGAAGAGCTAAAAAAATAGGCCACAGGGACAAGTATCCAGGTTAACCTTTCTCCCTATGGAGGAATCTCCTTTTTCATAGTTTTGATGGATAGTCTTATAGCTCCTGCTCAGTATTCAGCATGATGAGAAACTTTTGCTTTATGTTACATGTGTGCCATTCACACAGCCAGAACTTAAATGTACTTGCTTGTAGAGGTCTAAGGCTAGACAAATGAAAAAAATATGGTTCTTGATCTCAGATGTCCTCTATTTGTGGCATGGCTTGGAAACAGGAAAGAATTTTTCTTTTGCATGATCACAAGAGCCAAAAATGTAAAATAATGCTTAAAATTAGGAAGAATCATTTAATTGAGCATATCAATTGATAAAATTCTATGTAGACACAAGCGGGCGATACAAATGGGCTATTTAAGATGATGCTGTCAGGACCTTGAGCAAGCAAAGGTACTGCCTGCTTACTGGCCAGGTTTCCAAGGGACTGTCCGAGTAATGTTTAAATGCTAACACTAAGTTCAAACTCAACATAAATCTAGATTTTATTTAGCACAGAGCAATGTCTATATACTTTATAAATATATATATATTTATAAAAAAATATTTTGATAGTGATAGTTAACTGGTGTCTTTGATATCTACCAGTCCCCAGTTGAAAGATAGTGTTATTCATTGTGAATCAGCTATAAGTTAAAGGCTACTTAAAACATTCAGAGAAACCATTGTCTTCCCTCTACAAAAGATTAAAAGGTGAAAAACAGCCAGGCAGTTTTGGTACAGTCATTTAACCCAAGGGATCAGGAGGTAGAGGTAGTTAGATCCCTGTGAGTTCGAGGACAGCCTGGTATACAGAGTAAATTCCAGAATAGCCAGGACTACAAAGAGTAACATTGTTTTGAATGCAAGTCAGCAAAACAAGCAAGCAAACAAACAAAGCAAATAGGAAAAGGTTAAAAACACAAGAGTCCTCCACCCTGCCTTTCTATATCTCTTTTATTTCTTGATACCTCACTGCCATATCTTCATATTTTCAAATAAATATAATATTCCAAGGTCATAAATAGGTAAATATATGAGTAATTTGAAATATAGAGATATAAAATAAACAAACAATTCTCATGTTCAAAATAAATATTTAACTTAAACAATTATTTTATATACAATGAAACAAATTTAAATGAAAATCAGGGGTCAAATGCTAATATAACAAGACAATGCAGGTCATTGACTTGAAAATACTTTCTTCCTGTTGCTCCTTAAAATGGAAAAGAAAACATTATTTTTTTTCAAGGCAATTCCATGATGATATGTTAACAGAACTAAATATTAAATGCTAGTCAACATTTATGTGTTTTCTAAAAATCCAAGTATGAAATACTTTCTTCTTTAACTTTTAATTATATTCTTTCTATAAATGATGACCATACTTATAGAAATTCATTATAATTTGTTCATTTAATTCTCTTCTTTTCCTTAGAACTGGATAAGTGATCATGATAAGTTAATCTGGAGAAAGTATCTTGTTAAATGTACAAGATGATTACATGTAGCTTAGTCTCACAGCAAGGATATCTTTTCAATGTATTACTTGTGAGGAGGATGTCAGACCAGTGTTAGCTTAACAGGCAGATATTGTTGATATAAATAAACATGTGGGAGTGTGTAGTCCGTGCACATTTTATAGACAAAAAAAATCTAATGGCATTCATTTGGCCTTTGCAAAAGATACATTTGGGGCATATTTCATTTTATAAAAGAGAACTGAATCCAAACATTGTTCATAAGGGAACACTAAAACTCCAACAGTACATAATAGAACCAAGTCTTGCTTTTTAATATTTATATGTTCTTTTAGGGAAATTGTTCTGCTTCCAGCAGATGATTAATATTACCTGCTTCATTTACATAATTCATGGCTCTAAATAATTAACAGCATTATAATTATATTCATAATTCTTTATCAATTGAAATTAAAAACTTTGGTCTTCTGTAAGTTGATACGTAATTGGACCAAGATATGTACATCAAAACAATGACTCTGTTTAAGATTAGCAATGCACATTACATACTTAACTCTAGTTATATGTTCCAGTCAACTGTAACAAACTGAGTATATGGTTTAAATTCTTAATATTCTGTGAGAAGAATAATGACATTCTAACATTGGGAAATCTCCCAGTTTTTATCAGATATGTAAATAAGCACTGAGATAAATAATGCACACCTATATATTTCTTAATAGATGTAAATACAAATGATATTTTGCAAATACACAAGGAACTTTTTATTTCAGGAAAGACGACAGATAGAAAACAACTCATGTGAAGGAATAATATAGAAGAAAGAGTTTGCATAACACCATTGGATACTCATTAGCTATTTGATAAAATACTTCAGTCACTGCATGCTTTACTAAATGAATACAGTAGTAGTTTGAATGTAACTTGGCACCCATAATCATAGGGAGTGTTGCATTTAGGAGTTGTGGTTTTGTTGAAGAGCTTATGGCCTTGTTGTTAGAGGAAACGTGTCATTGTGGTGGTGGGCTTTCAGGTTTCCTAAGGCCAGGATACTACTCAGATGACTTCCTGTAGCCTGCAAGATGTAGGACTCATAGCTACTTCTCCAGCACCATGTCTGCCTGCATGCCACCGTGCTCCTCACCATGAGGATAATGGACTGAATTACTTGAAACTGTAAGTGAGTGGCATTTCACTTGTATTTTAGTAAATAAGACTTGCCTGAAGATCAGAGAGTAAAACCGTCCTCCTGGTCAACATCACACTAGGCAGTGGTAATATACACCTTTAATCCAGTAGCCACAATAGTTGCCATAAAAACAGGATGGTGCATGACTTTAATCCCAGTGGTGCAGATCTTTAATCCCAGCCCTAGAGTGTATTATGAAATGGAAAGAGAGAGCTCTCAGACATTCTCATTCTGAGATTCCTGGAGGCAGGATCGCCATTTCGAACTGAGGTCAAAATAAGAGCCAGTGGCTGGCTGCTTTGCTTTTCAGGTCTTCAGATTGAACACCAGTTTCTCTTGCTGAGTTTTTATTAATTGTGCTTCAAGTCAGTCAACCCAACAAAATGTTTTCCTTTACGAAATTGCTGTGGTCTTGCTGTCTCTTCACAGCAATAGAAACCTTAACTAAGACAGAAGTTGGTATGAGGAATGGAGTATAGCTGTGATAGGCCTCACCATGTTTTGGTTTCGAATAATATAGGCTTTGCCATTTTAGGTTAGGAAAGCAGTAGAATGCTTTAAGTACTATGTCATGGATCATTCTGGTGGGAGCATGGAAGATAGTGGTGCTGAATGTGATGTGATGAACTGTGGAGATCAAGAGGTTTCAGAGGAATAGAACGTTAGTATGTGATCTAGAAACTGGTCTTCTGCTATTTTGGTGAAGAATGTGACTGCTTTTTGCCTTTATCTGAAGAATCTCCCTGAGACTAAAATGAAGAGTTTGGGATTAATTCTGCCGGCAGAGGAAATCACAAAATGGCCTAGTTTAGACTCTGCTCTGTAATTACCAGTGGTAACTCTGACGATGACTTTTCCACACGCCTTCAATCCCAGCACTCGGGAGGCAGAGGCAGGCGGATCTCTGTGTGTTCGAGACCAGCCTGGTCTACAGAGCTAGTTCCAGGACAGGCTCCAAAACCACAGAGAAACCCTGTCTCGAAAAAGCAAAAAAAAAAAAAAAAAAAAAAAAAAATAAAAAAAAAAATAAAATAAAATAGAAAAAGAGCAAACTAAGCAGGGTAAATTGCAAAATATAAATTTTTAAGGAGAAAAAGACCACCAGGGAGTGGAATGGAACTAAACGCTATATGCAAGGAGATGAATGGATTATGAAATTTGAATAAAGAGAGTGTTGACCTCAGGGCAAGATCCCATCCAACTAGGCTTTCAACTTGTGAAAAGGAACTAAAGAAAAGATCAGAGCTGGGTTTGGTGGTATACACTGTTAATCCCAACACTAGGAAAGCAGAGGCAGAGAATTTCTGAGTTTGAGGGCAGTCTGTTCTAGAGATTCAGTTTCAAGACAACTGATCTTATGCATAAAACTGGTGAAGATGCAATTGAATGAGGGGGGCATGTTCCAGCCGCAGCAAGGAGCAGAACTTGGCAGCTTCAGCCATATATTCCTGGGCTTAGAGTTAAGGATAGAAGAAAGGAGTTATGGGATAAAGTTGCTGATACCAGGCATGTGTCAGGGGGTATCACTAAATGGAGGCCAATAGAGAGGTCACTGTGTGAAGCTATGAAGTTGATGCCCAGATTGCCTTGAAGAGTCCAAGGTGTTAGAGACACCAGAGTCATGAAATACTGGTCAAGAAGAACTACTAACAGAAAGTGAAACCATCCCAAGAGAAAGAAGTGTGCTGCAGTCAAAAAAGTGAATGTACTGGAGATCTGAAGAGAGTTTTGCCATCAGACATGGAGATGCAGAGTTTGGAGTTTGCACAGCTCTTTTTGATCTTGCTCTGGTTCAGTATTTTCTCATTATGCTCGCTTCCCTTTGTTTTGGAAGGGTAATATATTTCCTGTGCCACTATGTGTTGGAAGTATGTAATCTCCTTTTTGATTTTGAGTTCTTAGGAGATTCAATTTAAGAGATTGCATGAATCTCAGAAGAAACTTTGAACTTTGGATTTTAAAACATTGTTAAGACTGTGATAGACTATGAGGACTTTTGAACTTTGAATAAGTGCAATTTTCATCGTGATACAAATTTATGGAGGACAGTGGGTTGAATGTGGTAGTTTGACTGTAATCCCCATAATCTTATAGGGAGTGGCACTATTAGGACGGGTGGCTTTGTGGGAGTCGGTATGGCCTTGTTGGGGAAAGTGTGTCACCGTGGGGGTGGACTTTGTATTTTCCTATGCTCAGGATAGTGCCCAGTTTCTCAGTTAACTTCTTGTTGCCTGCAAGAGGTAGGACTCTGAGTTACTTCCCCAGCATCATGTCTACCTGCGTGCAGCTATGCTAACCACTATGACAATAATGGACTGAGTCTCTGAAACTGCAAGTTAGTCACCCCAATTATACGTTTTCCTTTATAAGAGTTGCCATGATCATGGCATGTCTTCACAGCAATAGAAACCATAAAACAAATACATTTAAAGAATATCTATCTATCTATCTATCTATCTATCTATCTATCTATCTATCTATCTATCTATCTATCTATCTATCTATCTGTCATCTAATTTCTACATTGCTATATTGAATGTACCAGTAACAGACTGATATGAAAAATGTTCAAGCAGGCAAGATGGCTCAGCAGGGAAAGGCAATTGAAATGCAAGCCTGGTAGCATGAATTTAATCCCTAGAACTGACATAAAGATGAAGTTATCTTTTAATCTCCTCATGTATGCCATAGGATTTGTACTGCCACAGAGATATATTATACATGGGTCTGCACATACAACCAATTAAATACAAATATCTTTATCTTCTTCTACCCCTTAGTTTTACTTTAATAAACAACGAAATATGGAAATTTTTAGATTGCTTTATTTTCCTCATCCATTAATTATAAAGGCCCATTATCCAAGGCAACAATTAAAATGCAAAATGCACTTTCAATTGAGAGGAGAATGTAAAGAAAATTTATATGTGTATCATATCTGTAAAGAAAATTGGGTCAAATGAGAAATACATGAAATAAAAAAAAACACAAGAAAAATTAAATCAAAGAGGCGATGAAAGGAGACGGAGACCCACGTTGCAGCATCGGACAGAAATCTCAAGGTCCAAGTCAGGAGCAGAAGGAGAGAGAGCACGAGCAAGGAACTCAGGACCGCAAGGGGTGCACCCACACAAGGAGACAATGGGGATGTTCTATTGGGAACTCGCCAAGGCCAGCTGGCCTGGGTCTGAAAAGGCCTGGGATGAGGCCGGACTCGCTGAACATAGCGGACAATGGGGACTACTGAGAACTCAACAACAATGGCACTGGGTTTTGATCCTACTGCAATTAATGGCTTTGTGGGAGCCTAGGCAGTTTGGATGCTCACCTTACTAGACCTGGATGGAGGTGGGGGTTCCTTGGACTTCCCACAGGTCAGGGAACCCTGATTGCTCTTCGGGCTGAGGAGGGAGGGGGACTTGATTGGGGGAGGGGGAGGGAAATGGGAGGCGGTGGTGGGTAAGAGACGGAGATCTTTAATAAATAAATAAATTAAAAAAAAACTAAAAAAAAGAAAAATTTCATGATTCATTCACTATTCAAAAAGGTTGTAGTATAAAAATATCTTGATTTTTTCTTTTAAACAATAACATTAAGAAGATATTTTGAATAGAAAAATTAATTTTCTCTATATAAATTATAGTAAAAAGGCATGAAACCTCTTGTAGCTGCTTAATTGTTTTACATTATTTTTGAAGAGACTTTGTAAGTTTAAATTCTTATTTGCTAATTATAAGAGAATAAATATATTATATCAGTATATTTAATTAATAAATGTAAGCTGCCACAATCACCATAATTCAGTAGACTATAGATAATCTCAATCAATTTGACTCTTTACCAAGAACTCCTGTGTAGAAAATTAGCAACATTATTAAATTCTGAAGGAACATCCAAGGTCTACAGTAACATTGAAACAATGGTTAAATTTTCCCTTGTTGCAAGGAAGTCTTAAAATTTGGATTATAATGCAAATATAATAATTATATGATATTGTAATATAGTACATATATTATAATGCAAATAATAGTATCTAAATTATTAATTTTTATTAATTAATCTCCTGCATTTTTCATAAGAGATTCAATAAAGTCAGAAATTGACCATATAAAATACCCTAAGCACTCTCCATTTCTAAAAATTATTATCTGCCTCTAAATTTGAAAGCTCCATAAAGTCTAAGAGAAATTAAAATTTGCAAGTGTACATATAGGATTTTAATTTAATCGACATTTTAACTCAAGAAGCTTAAGGTAGTCTAAGAACAGCACACAATGGTTATTCAGTAGTATCTAGCATAAGGATGAAAATGATAAAGCCAAGAAGAGTACTTCTATATTGTTTCAAACAATAGAAAAATAATACAAATTTTCAAAGAAATAATTGAGTGCTATTTTGCTGTTAAAAAATAACATCATGAAATTTGAGATCACATGGATGGAACTAGAAAAAATCATCCTGAGTGAGGAAACTCAGACCCAAATATACAAACATGGTATGCAACCACTTATAAGTAACTATTAGCTGTAAAGGATAGTCATTCTACAAGCCACAAAGAAACTAACCAACAAGGAGGGCTCAAGACAGGAGGCATATGAATCTTCCTAAAGATGGGAAATATAATAGATATCAAGGGTGGACTGGGGGCAGGTGGGGATGGGAACAGAAGGAATCAGGTTGGGAAGGATGGAGGAATAGAATACTAGGATAGACCCTTGGGGAGCATTTCAGCAGTGAGGTAGAAACTTAGTGCACTTAAATCTCCCAGGAATCTATGAAAGTGACCCTAGCTAAGACTCTTAGCCATGGGGCACATGGAGCCTGAGGTGGTCATCTCCTGTGACAAAGGCCAGACTTCCAGTAGTGGGATTGGAACCCCAATTCATCCACAAAACCTTCAATCTACAATTTGTCCCACCTACAAGATGTGCTGGAGTAAAAGTGGACCAGAAACTGTGGGAGTGATCAACAATTGAGACCGATTCAGCTGGGGATCCATGCCAAAAGAGAAAGCTCACTCTTGACAGGACCCATAGGCTAAATAGTCCAGAAAACTAGAATAGAACCAAACATGACTGTCAAAAAAATCACAACAGGAAACTTAAAAATCTCAAAAGTTAATGAAATGATTCCTTATGATATTCTGCTATAGTCAGAGATCTCTGACTAGCACAACTGTCATCCGAAAGCCTTCATCTTGAAATTGATAGAAAAAGATGCAGAGTCCCAGAGCCAAACTTCAGGCAGAACTTGAGAAATCCTGCTGAAGAGAAGGAAGGAGGATTGTAGCAGCCAGATGGGTCAAGGGCACCACAAAAAGCCCACAGACTCAATTAACCTAGGCTCATAGGAGTTCACAGAGACTGAACCATTAACCAAGGAGCCTGCATGGGACTGACATATATGTTCCTGTTGTGTAACTTGATCTTCTCGTGGGACACCTAACTGTGGGAGCAGGGCCTATCTCTGACTCCTTTACAGGCATTTGGTATCCTATTCTTGCTGCATTGCCTCCTCCAGCCTTACTATGAGGGGAGGTGCCTAGTCTTACTGCAACTTGTTATGCCATGTTTTGTTGATATGCATCAGAGGCCTGCCCTCTTCTTGAGAGAGATGAAGGAGTGGTTGGGTGGGAGGGAAGGCTTTGGTGGGGGACTGAGAGAAGAGGAGGGAGGGGAAACTTCATTCCGGATGTAAAATATAATAATGAAAATATGAAGGAAAGTATTTATTTTTTTAAAATTTATTTATTTATTAAGTATTTCTGCCTCCTCCCTGCCACCGCCTCCCATTTTCCTCCCCCTCCCCCGATCAAGTCCCTCTCCCTCATCAGCTTAAAGAGCAATCAGGTTTCCCTGACCTGTGGGAAGTCCACGGACCGCCCACCTCCATCCAGGTCTAGTAAGGTGATCATCCAAACTGCCTAGGCTCCCCCAAAGCCAGTACGTGCAGCAGGATCAAAAACCCATTGCCATTGTTCTTGAGTTCTCAGTAGTCCTCATTGTCTGCTATGTTCAGCAAGTCCGGTTTTATCCCATGCTTTTTTCAGACCCAGGCCAGCTGGAGCAGAGAAACTAATAAAAGGAGTTTCACTCTTTTTTTATTCCAAGGATTTTAATTTCCAGGTGATTGCAACACTATATAATTTTATAACTGTATACATTATTTATCTATACAGATATACATATATCTGTAATATATGCCTATATACATTATTTAGTAATACTACACAATATATACACTTAAACTTACCTCACATACAAATACTCCCATATAGTTACATATATACATATTAGTATACACACACGCATACCTTCTTTTTCAATTAAAAAGTGGGATGGTTGAGATGGAGGAAGGGTAGATATGGGAGCAGGGAAGAAGATATCTTAATTAAGGGAGCCGTTTTAGGGTTGGCAATAGACTTGGCTCTAAAGGGGTTCCCAGGTGTTCAAGGGGATGTCTGAAGCTAGGTCCTTGGGAAGTAGAGGAGAGGGTGCCTGAACTGGCCTTGTCCCATAGCCACAATGATGAATATCTTGAATATCACCATAGAACCTTCATCTGGAAATGGATGGAGATAGAGACAGAGACCCACATTGGAGCATTGGACTGAGCTCCCAAGGTCCAGATGAAGAGCAGAAGGAGGGAAAAGATGAGCAAGGCAGTGAGGATCTCGAGGGGCTCATCCACCCACTGAAACGGTGTGACTGATCCAATGGGAGCTCACCAAGGCCAACTGGACTGGGACTGAATGAGCATGTGATCAAACCTGACTCTGAATGTGACTGACAATGGGGGCTGACTGAGAAGCCAATGATAATGGCACTGGGATTTGATTCTACTGCATGTACTGGCTTTTTGGGTTCCTAGTCTGGATGCACACCTTCCTAGGCCTGGATGGAGCGGGGAGGGCCTTGGACTTCCCACAGGGCAGGGTACCCTGCCTTCTCTTAGGACTGGAGGGGAGGTGAGAGGGTGCGTGGGGTCAGTCGGAGGGAAATGGGAGGAGGTGGAAATTTTGAATGGTATTATTTATAAAGCAATAAAAAATAAAAAATTCAAATAATCCTGGGATAGTTGGAGTCATTATCTTTTGTCCTCTTTTGTTCTAATTCATGTTAGAGTATGGATTAAATGCTATGGGACATGCTTAGATGAGATGTAAAATGTTCTATAATATATCAAGGCCATTAGGTTCTGGCCCCCATCACTCCTATATATGGGTCTGGTTTAGATACAGAAATAAAAGACAAGGAGGTCGATATAAGAAAAAAATAGGAAGTTACAAATGATGAGGATTTTAGAAGTTAGAGGATTTTATTATCACTATGACTGATAAGAAAAGCAAATGAATAAAATTAAAACTAGAGGGCCTACAAAAAGAATTCACAGGAAAAGCAAGAAAAACAGAAAGACAAAAGATCAGACAAGTTGAAAATAAGAAGAGAATATGAGATAAAGGGAAAGTAAAGGTATTCTTCAGCAAATGGATTTAATCTGCATTGTGATATTCATTGAAGAAATACAAAATCATATTTTATTTAGCTCCATGCCTTTACTGGTACTGGTGGTACCATTTTTAAGCATTATGATGAAAAGAGAAAGATTGAATAATATGTCATTGGGAGTTTTGCTAATGTATAACTTCATTTATTTCCTCCAACACCAAATATAGCTCCATAATGAACTTGGAGAATTTATAATTCGTTTTCAGTTCATCTGGAATCTATAAACTGTTGTGGCTCTACTGCCTGAAAGAACCCTTCTCTCTGCTCCCCCTCACAATGTATTACAGTTTTTTTTTTCAGCTTAGAAATCATGCAGAAATATTCACCACCATGCCTGAGGGAAATTTTCACAACAATCCTTCCAACACAAAGTATAGCATCACAGGGAGAATTAGACTTCAAATAAATTATGATTTGATTCTGTGAGTCCTGAAATAAGAAGCCAGAATATTGGGTTTTTTGTTTGTTTGTTTGTTTTGTTTTTTTGCTCTTTATAGGGAATAAGATAGTTAAGTCATGTTCCTCAATGATTATTTTAAATTATAAAGATTTACTTTATCACTTTTACATGGTGTGTGTGTGTGTATGTGTGTGTGTGTGTGTGTGTGTGTGTGTATGCACCATGACACATAGAATCCCCTAGCACTGGACTTGTAGGCATTTGTAAGCTGCCAGACAAGGGTACTGGGAACTTGACTAGAATTCACTGCAGGAACAGTAAGTGCTCTTAATTGCTGATCGTCTCTCCAGCTACACTTCTAAGATTTTAACTGATTTTTACCTATCTGTGAAAGCTGTGAAATTCCTGTGAGTACTTATTTGGGGAAGGTGATATACAAATAACATTGTGTAGGTAGAAAATTCACAAGTAGGCTTTGGAAATAAGAACAACTGTCTTCAAACTTTCGATGTGTTTATTAGAACCTACTTTCTTTTTCCTTTAAAAATATGCGATATTGTAGATTCTTTTTTCTTATATTATTTTTTAAGTCCAAGTACAAAATAATGGCATTATTATGACTTTCTTTGTCATAACAAATTCTCTTCATCTGTCCTCCATAGTTGTCATTTGCCCCTTTTGCTGATTGCTTCCTCTCACCTCCTAAATAGCTCTGCCTTCTACTTTCTTCTCAGATGTAGATCACTTCCTTCTCATTTTTAAGATCCTCTCTTCCCCTCATAGTCTCCTTTTTATTTTGATCAGACCTTTAGAGAAATAGCTCCCCCCCCACCGTGTGTGTGCGTGCATGTGTGTGTGTGTGGGGGGGGGGCTGTGTGGCTGTGTATGGTATGTGTGGGTCAGAGGTCAATTCAGATGTCGTTTTTCAGCTGCCATTGACTTTGTTTTGAGGCAGGCTCTCCCAGTGAACCTGGAGCTCACTGCTAGCTTGCCAGAGAGCCCCGGGTATATACCTGTTTCTTTATCTCCAGTGCTGAAACTACAAGTTTGGGTGACACCACACTCAATTTTTTTAATGTGAGTTCTGGGAATTGAACTCAAGTCTTCATGCTTGCATAACAAGAATTTTACAAAAAGAGACTTCTCCCCAGCTCCTCTAATTCTTGTATATATTTTATACCATTTTCCTTTCTGGAATTGACTTATTTCATTTAACATAATGATTTCTGATTGCATCCATCTAACTGAAAATATTTTTCCACTAGTTTTTACCTAAGGCTTCATAAAATTTCATTGTGTATATGCACCACTTATGTCCATTCATCTGCTGATGGACATCTAGGAAAGTTCTATCTCTTACCTCATATAAACAACTAGTGAGTGAGCATGGAAGTTTACATCTCTCTTAGAATCTTTTAAATGGTAGCTCTGTTTCCAGTTTTAAAAGGAAGCTTTGTACTGACATGTAATGGTGGAAGCATTTTACATTTTCACCATCAGAGTATGTATAAGGAATCTACTTCCCCTCTTTGCTCACATCCTTGTCAGTATCTGTGGCCTTGTGTTTTGCTTTTGACAGCCATTCTGACTGGGGTGAGGCTATCAAAGCAGTGTTAATTTGTATTTTTGACTGCTCAAGAATTTGAAAGAAAAAAGTCAAACATTTATTGCTCATTTGTATTTATTCTTTCACAAACTCCTTATTTATTTCATTGGCCCACTTATTGAATGATTAGTCTATTCCTATTGTCATGGGTTCCTTGCTTAATATTGCTTATGTTGTTTTGTAATGTTATACTTGACATCTGTTCCTCTTGTATACAGTTTTGTAAGGCTTGGATTGCTCTTGTTTAGACAAAATGGGGAGATGATGGGGAAATCTTGTTAGCCAATTATCTTTAAAAGGTAGATTCAAGTTAAGGAGTGGCTTTCTGAGACCTGGTAGAGAAAAATGGGCACACAATCCAGGTGTGCTCGCTGTGTGATTTCTATGGGGCACAGCTTAACTTGGCCTTCTCATTCCTGTTTTCTGAGTTCTTCCCTTATAATGAATAAAAATATAATTGTTTATCCTTTAGCTAGCCTGATTATTTCCTGAATCAAGCTCATTTCTACAAGTGTATGTGCTTGAGTGTGTTGACAGGTGTGCAGATGCCAGAGATCATTAATCAGGAGCCATCCTCCTTGTTTTTGAGATAGGGTCTTTCACTGGGGACTGGGGCTTACTGATTAGGTTAGTCTGGCTAGCCAGAGAACCCCTGTTATTCACTTGTCTCTGATCTCCCAGCGGTGGCAATGTAAACACATGTTGCCACACCTGGCTAGGGGATTGAAATCAGGTCCTGTGCTTGTTTGGCAAATACTTTATTGACTGAGTTATTTACACAGCAATTCCATTTGAATTATCTGAGTGGAGAAAAACTACTCGACCAGATTGTATACAGAGGTCATAATACTTAAGTTTTGTTAAGAACTATGGTTAAGAAATAGTTTACTAAGTTGTATGGCAATGTGAAAATAAAGATTTAGGCAACATTCTACTGAATAACTAGGATAAGAATATGTGCAAGATAATTCTATTAATATTTTTATTGTTACCTGAACAAGTGTATTATTAATTCATTCCCATACAATGCTACTTAAAACATCACTGTCTTCTTGTTAAGTAAAGAGGATGTAAGACAAATGCAAAAGAATGTAATAAATGCAGAAATACAAAGCTGCATTTCTAAAATACAGAGCTTGCAAATGGGTGGTAGGAGAAGTTTAGTTTCAAATAGGTATGAAATACAAATTTTAATAACAACTGTCAGTTTGTATACTGAAACCTCTTCAACAATGAAATAAAACAATTAGATAATGTTTATTTGATAATGTTTACTATGAATTTCATTGTTCCAAGTCAAACACAATGTATTCTGTTAAAAAAATGTGTGCGCTGTCATTGGAGGAAGATAGAACTGAGTGCAGGGTGCTTTTACATATTTGAGTATGTGTACCTGTGCATCTGACTGTGTTTGTGCCTTAAGCTTAAGATGAGAAAACAATAAGATAAATAATGAAAATGTATGCTTTTTGTTAACTCAAAAATATACACATTTACACATACCAACACAAATACATATTCCCTATTATTTGCATGGAATATGTTCTAATAAGACTTCCAGTGAAACAGTGGATATTTCTGAACCATATTTATTTTCTGTTTTATATATATATATATATATATATATATATATATATATCATTAAAAATATTGTACAAATTAGAGATTGTATTAGACAAATAATAAAATGACTATTATAACACATACTGTAACAAAGGTTATATGAGTATGGTCTCCCTTGCACTTTCTCACAATATCTACATATTGCCCTACTTGTGGTGATTTGATGTGATCAAATGTTTCTGTGTTAATACAAAGAGAAGCAAATGACATAGAGTCAGTACATTCTCTGTTTCTGAACACAAACACTGTAACATTGCAATAACTCATCTTGCAACTGACATGGTTATTAGATTGATGTGGGATTCCCCTCTGTATGCTGTGAGTATCATTGGTTAATAAAGAAACTGGCTTGGCCTGATAGGGTAGAACAGAGCTAGGTGGGGAAAACTAAACTGAATTCTGGGAGAAAGAAGGGTGGAGTCAGGGAGAAGCCATGGAGATGTCAGAGGAGACAGATGTGAGTGGCCAACCAGAACCTTGTTGGTAGGCCATGATCCTCGTGGTAAAATAAAATGAATGGAAATGAGGTTAAAACTAGATGAAAGAGCTAGCTAGCAGTAGATTTAAGAGATTGCCCAAGCAGTGATTTAAATAATATTGTTTCTGTGTGATTATTTTGGGAGCCTGGCAGCCTGGAAATGAACAAGCAGCCTCCCTACAACACTAGATGATCAATGAACAGAAGAAATAGGGTGGGTACACTGGACAGCGAGATAATTCACATCCTGTGTGGGAAAGAACCGGAAGGAACAAAATTTTTTGAAACTTCTCTTATGTTTTATCATGTACAATATAATAATAGGTTGTTGTTTGTTTCTTGAACTTTCTGTTTACTACTTATAGACTATAGTCATCCATGGATAGCAAACTGTAGAACCAGAAACCATGGAAGAAGATAGACTGTTATATTAATATACAGGCATACCCTTAATAATTATCTTCCATAAACAACAGTAGTTTCAATAACTGATTTTCTATTTTTTTTCAGTTTTTCAAGACAGTGTTTCTATGTGTATCCCTAGCTGTCCTGGAACTTGCTCTGTAGATTAGGGTGGTCTTAACTCACTGAAATCCATCTGCCTCTGCCTCCCGAGTGCTGGGCTTAAAGGTGTGCAGCATCACTACCCAGCTTACTTTGCAAACCTTTACAATTATGCAGATTTAATGAAAATTTGCATTTCAGGTTTTAAGAGCTAGACAAGGCCCTGTCCGGAAAACCTTTTTCTTTGCACAAAAAATAAATGAATAAAAATTAACAGATTTTGAATTCTGTCTCTTTACCAAGGCTAGCAATGTGAGAGAGTAGTTTGCCTTGTAGTTTTGAACAGTAGCCACATGTCATAATTACGGTCAGCTATATATATAAAAAAACAGTGCTCTATTTTTGAGTAGCCTGTTGGTAGGTGGTAACACTGTGGAACATGGCCATCGCTGGAGTAACTTCAAGTCACATGATTTTTGAAGACTAAATATTCCCATAGGCCATTCCTGTTACTAGCTTGTTTCTTGGTTGTCATGCAGTGAGCATCTCTGCTCCCACCTATCCTCTCCCATGATCTTCTGGGCCTTCATTGAGGCCCAGAAGCTAGCGATCCAGCTAACACAAGACTAAATGCTCTGAAGCCACAAATCCAAATAAATTAGCTTATCTTTTTAATTATTTCTCTCAGCTCATTTTGATAAAAAGCCATCTAGAACAAGTGTAGAGTCACTTTCCTGAGATCAGTAAAGCAACCATGATGAATCATGCCATGCCACTCTTCAGAGATGTTTGTATATTCCAATACACTGCATAGAAAGATCAGGCCATCATTTTCAGAGCTTACCCTGTCACCAAGTGAGATTGTGTGTGTAGACTTATATTTTTCTGTAAACTTCTTCCTTTCCTTCTTAAATCAGATTTTCTCTGTTCTAAAATCTTTGACTCCCTGACTAACACAAGTGCCTGTAATTATTTCTACACCCTAAGTTTTTTTTTATCTGTTGGGTAGAATTAGAAATCCCTACACTGTCACCTGCTGCGTCAACTATTTTTTATACAGAATTAAAGTTAAAATCAAACTTAGAATTTGAAGTTACCATATTTTCCTTGTTCATTATTTAATAAATAATTTTATATCAAGTACTGTAAAGTGATGAACACTGAAACTTACTCTCAGTTTTGATTTTTGAAAGAAATCAGTAGTAAAGAAATGAGACAGTGCAATTGAACAGAAATCTTTTCTGCAAAGCAATCTTTCCCAAGCTAATAGCAATACTTTTAGAGGGATAAATATTATTCTTGTAAAACTGGAAATGAAACCCCACTGTCTTGCTCTCCAAGTATACTAAGTTTGATCAAAAGACAAAACATTGTTACACTCAAATAAACATATAGGTTTTATTCTTTTATGTTTTACATTTATGTCTGTGATCTATTTTGAATTAATATTTAAATAAATCATGAAGTTTATTTTGTTTTTCTTTATGGATATCTACTTAGTCCATCATCATTATTTTCTAGAAGTTGTGTTCTCAAAAAAGACTGGCTGTCTGCAGTCTTTGGCTTAATATTTAAGCATATATTTTATTTTTGTTTTGGTTTGGTTTTTCTAGACAGGGTTTTTCAGTATCTATGAAGCCAGTCCTGGAGCTCACTCTGTAGACCAGGCTGACTTTGAACTCACAGAGATCCACCTGCTTCTGTCTAGCAAGTACTGGGATTAAAGACATGTGTCACCACCACCTGACTTTATTTCTACTTTAGTATTTAGAGAAATAACATATTTTTAAGGCAATAGCTATCATGGACTGTATTATTTCTGTCAAATGAGACTTAGTAATCAAAACCTCTCTTTATTCTGATTCCCATGCAATTTAAGCATTCATAAGACATTTGCAATTTAGTAAGCTATGTAGTTGCCCCAATTATACTCAAAATGAATAACTAGAGAAGAAATAGGAAAATAGAGGTATTACTGCTCATTTTTAATATACTTTAGGTCAATTTTTATTCCCATGTGATACTTAAGAAGAATATTAGATAATGAGATTGACATATTGCCTACTGCACTAAGGAATAGAAGGAGAGAGTAATCAGAGAGATGACTCAAATATGGGAACTCTTCAGGGGAGAGGTAGAAAACTAGTACTATCAAAACTCCCAGGAATTTATGAGTGTGGTCCTAGTGAAAACTTCCAGCAATGGAGGATACTGACCATCTTGTGTATCTAGGCAGGTCTTCCAGGGGAGGACATGAGGCACGAAACCTTTGACCTACAATTTGTCCTGCCTGAAAGATGTGCTAGGTAACAGTGATGCAGAACTTGTAACAGTGTCCAACCAATGATTGGTCCAACTTAACTTCCATGTCATGAGAGGAAGTTCATGCTTGACACTGTCTGGAATACCAGGAACAGAGGCTAGATAGCCCAGAGAACTAGGATAAAACCAAACACATCTGGAATAAAAAATAGTCAATGAAATAATTCATAATGATATTGTGCTATACCCATAGACTGGAGCCTTACATAATCGTCATCAGATAGGCTTATCATGTACCTGATGAGAGTAGATGTACAGACCATCAGCCAAACATTAGGCACAGCTCAGGAATCCTGCAAAAGTGGCTTAGGAGGATATCACGATAAAATGGCCCACAGAATCAACTAAACAGGGCCCATGGGGGTTTACAGAGACTAAATCTACAATCAAGGGGATGGTATTGGTTTGATGTAGGTCCTCTGCATATATGTTACAGTTATGTACATTGGTATTCTTATGGGACACCAATAGTAGGAATAGGTATGTCTCTGACTCCTTAGCCTACTTTTGGAACCTTGTCTTCCTACTGGGTTGCCTCATCCAGCCTTAATATGAGGGTTTGTCCCTAGTCTTATTTTAACTTGTTATGTCATGTTTCATGGATATCCTTGGAAGTCCAGCACTTTGATGAAGGGAAATAGAAAAGGAATAGATCTGTGAGGAGAGGAGGCAGGAAACTGTCCTTGGGAAGAAATACATGAGAGAAGAATAAATTTAAAAAAGAAAAAGAAAAGGAAAAAAAAAAGGATTGGTATTTGCCAATCTTAAAAAGCTGTATAGACAGACAGTGCTTAATAGAGCCAACTGTCTCATAGGAATGGAGTCTGTTTAAATTTAGCCAGACACATTTTATTTAGAGAAACGAAAATTAGTTTAGCTATAGAAAAACTTATAATTTATAGCCGTTGTTAAATCCCCAGTTGTATATTTCTTCACAATTCAATCCATTACTGAAAGAATAAATGTCACATGATAGTGATAGTTGTTATAGAAGGCAATATATATTTTTAAAATTTTTCAGTGTAGGAAAATACAGATTTGCAGAACAAAATCATTATATGTATTTATCTAGAAGTTTCTTCCTGTTATATATTTCTGGCTCTTATGTTTAGCATTCTATCTCTCCACTAAATTAATATCCTACCTCGTAAAACTGTTGTAAGCATAAAAATAAGTTATTAGAGGTTCAAATAGTCATATATCAGCCACTTCACATTGTTTAACATTTATACTTTAGATATGTACATTAATATTGAGTGATAAATGGTTTTCAATATATATATATGTATACATTTTCAGTATTTAAACTATATCTAAAATCAGATATTTGTACATTTATTTCACACATTTTAATGATTGTTTTTCTTTAGGAATTAAGCAATTGATTTATATTCCATCCCTAAATCTAATGTTTCTCTATTTTACACACATGCAATCTACAAAACTTTCCTAATTAATTATGCTGGCTTAATATGCATTGTTGTTATATTCTAAATGTTTTCTGTTTTCTTTAGTTTTATTTCAAAATCTAATCCCTGTTGTATTTGAAGAATAGTGTTAGGAAGGGTAATCTTTTGGAGGTGATTAGCTCATCACGAATGAAATTAGTACACGTATAATAGAGGCTGACAGAGGACTCTTAGTCTTTTCCACAAGATGAGTACACAGGGAAAAAGATACCATTTCTGGAATAGGAAATGAGTGTTAAAAGAACTGAGTTTGCCAATGTTTTGATAATGAATTTCCCACACTCCAAACCAGTAAGTAGTAATTTCTGTTATTTATCAGTTGCCCAGTGTAAGGCATGTTGCTTTAGAAGCCCTGAATTATGAAGACCAAGTTGTTATTCCTTTTTATAAAGTTTTTTTTTAAAGAGAAGGTTTCTCTGTAGCTCTGGTTGTCCTAGAACTCACTCTGTAGCCCAGGAAGGCCTTGAACTCAGAGATTTATCTGTTTCTGCCTCTTGATTGGCTGGGATTAAAGGAATGTACCCATCACTACCACCACCTGGCTCTAAGTTGCTGCACAATTATAGTTATTTCAGAGAAAAATGACAAATATCAGCTCTCCTATAATAACAAAAAGAAAGACTATCATAAATATAACGTGCTGGTAAGACTAGGATATAATTCTGTGTCTTGTCTTCTCTCAGTACTCAAAATGTATGTTTATGAAAAATGTTTACTGAAAAAGAAAAAGATTCAATCATCCTCATTATGCTCTGAATTTCTGTAGTATTTAACCATAAATATTTCTTGGAATTTACCTTGTTTATGTAACACAGTTATGTATATGAGGAAATTGAGCAACAGTGTTATCCCATCATCAGCACCACCACCACCATTACATTTCAGATCATTCTGAAAACAATTCCAATGAGGAAAGAGAAATTTGACTCACATAAAAATAAGATGAAAACTTTCTTCTATTAAAATTTGACAAGTGAGCTTGAAGTGATGACTCAGTGATTAAGAGCACTGTCTGCTCTTCCAGACGACCTGGGTTTAATTCTCAGCACTCATGTGGCACATACAACTATCTGGATCTGAAGATACAGGGAATTAAATGCCCTCTTCTGGTACCAGGTTTCTAACGGTACCATATACTGTGCATGTAGTGCATCAAGATGCACACCAATTCACATAACATGAAGTAAAATTTAAACAAAATGAGTTTACCTCAGTGTATTTTACCTTATGGTACCTCTGTCAAGGTTAAGATATAACATTCCTTAAATAGAGGCCTTCCATGAATAAAAGTTTGCATCAAGAAAGGGGAAAGTTGGATTATTTATATGCTTTACTACAAGTAAACATGGTGAGTTGTACTTTTATTTATTTTATTTTATTTTATTTTATTTTTTTTTTTGGTTTTTCGAGACAGGGTTTCTCTGTAGCTTTGGAGTCTGTCCTGGCACTCACTCTGTAGACCAGGCTGGACTCGAACTCACAGAGATCCGCCTGCCTCTGCCTCCCGAGTGCTGGGATTAAAGGCGTGCGCCACCACTGCCCGGCTTGAGTTGTACTTTTAAATATGTAGATGAAAGGCAAGAATATTACCCATGTGCAATTAAAAGAAAATCCACTTATATACATGGCAGCGTTAGGAAACCTATAGTGCCTGTTGTAATGTTCTATAAGAGTGAAAATAGCCAGTCAGGGCAGTAAAAGAAACCAGGCATCTTGCTTTTTCTACATTCCAAATTGTACTTTTTCTCTGAGCTAGGTTGTACTAAGAAGTGACCTGATTGTGATGACATGATAGATACAGGTAATAGTAATGTGATAGACCTTATGCCATTTCAACAGTGATTTGTGTTCTCTCTCAAACACGGTTTCTAGCCTGTAATATATTTTATTTTATTGTCATGCTAGGGGAAATGGCCACAGGAATAGGAAAAAGATCATTGGAGGTTAAAACATTAGATGAAAATATAAAATAGTACTCACATATTTTCTCCGGGCATGCCACCATCCACTAAGCACTGGCAGCTTCTTTAGAGTAGTTATTCCTAGTTACTCATCAAGCTCTCATTTTATAGAATTTGCCTCTACATGGCATTTTCCCTTTAAGAACTTACTAATGAATTATACTTAAGTAGTAAGAATGTAATGAAAGGTAAAGCAACAAAACAGTAAAATTAAAGAATAAGCATAGCTTGATGTATAAACTGTTCTAATATGAATTATTATATGTTTCAATATAAATACATGTTAACTTAGACATTTTTTTTCAATGAAAGAGGATAGTGTGGCTATATCCAAGTTGATTCAATTTTTATGATGATTTTAAGTAGATTTTTCTCTCAAGTTATGATCTCAGATAAGACAATTTCATCAAGATTTTTCTTCACACATTGATATTTTATAAATTTCTTGAATTTATCACTGTCATGTTAATGCCAGTAAAATAAAATGTTATGTTTTTCTACAGAGAAACCCTGTCTTGAACACCCCCCCCAAAAAAAAAAACCAAAAATGTTATGTTTTCTTGTGTTGTGATTACTCAGGAAGAGTGATTGAGAAAACTATTTGAGTTTTTTTAATTGAAAAATTTCTGCCTCCTCCCTGCCTCCCATTTCCCTCCTACTCCCCCCATTCCTCTCTCCCTCCCTCTCCAGTCCAAAGAGCAGTCAGGGTTCCCTGCCCTGTGGAAAGTCCAAGGTCCTCCCCCATCCATCCAGGTCTAGGAAGGTGAGCATCCAAACAGGCTAGGCTCCCACAAAGCCAGTACATGCAGTAGGATAAAAACCCAGTGCCATTGTCCTTGGCTTCTCAGCAGCCCTCATTGTCCACCATGTTCAGAGAGTCCGTTTTTATCCCATGCTTTTTCAGTCCTAGTCCAGCTGGCCTTGATGAGCTCCCAATAGATCAGCCCCACTGTCTCAGTGGGTGGGTGCACCCTTCGCGGTCCTGACTTCCTTGCTCATGTTCTCCCTCCTTCTGCTCCTTGGGAAGCTGAGGAAAGGGAGCCTGAAATGGCCCTATCCCATAGCCACACTGATGAATATCTTGCATATCACCATAGAACTTTCATCTGGCGATGGATGGAGATAGAGACAGAGACCCACATTGGAGCACCGGACGGTGTTCCCAAGGTCCAAAACTATTTGATTTTAAATAACTTATTTCTCAGGTGATCTCAAGAATTGTAGTTAAAAAATAATAAATAAAACAGTGAGAAAAAAAAGGCAATAACGAATTAGTTCATGGGCAGGTTGTTGCTGTGAGCAACTAAGGCTGATTATCATATGATATCTCTAGGACATCCTATATTTATTCCCTGGGTACAAGAAAGATTAGGCATTGATTATTCTCTTCTGTAATGGGCTAAGATTTTTTTCTGATGCAATTAATTTATTAATTCAACATTGTTTCCTAGTGGACTGAATTTTTTTGGATATAACATTTTGCATCTTTCAAGGTAAGTTTCACTTTATGTATGAAAAAGATTAGGGAAAAGGGATCACCTGAAACCCACCAAATTTATCTTCATATACAATATTTTTATTTATTTTTTCCATAGTGATGGCATCCCACATTGACTGACACCATCATATAGACTTAAACTGTTCTGGAGATAATCCAAATGATAATGTTATTTCACTTTTTCCACATCCTTTGAAATGTATTCTCCATGTTTGCCATACTGTAATTTACCAAGGATTTCCCTTAATTTATTGGGTAGCACAGATGAATATCAATATCACATTAGTTTATACACCATAAAAGGGAAACTTATAAATCAAATGCTTCTTTAATACACGATCATAGTTTTGAGTTTAACCCCACAACTGATTGCTGTTTTGTCTCCCATTTTCTTTCCATTTTGGTCCTTCTTATACCTAAGGCCAATATGTTTATTCATAAAACACATAAAAATTACTGCCATGTTTAATGTGTTAATAAATATAGTCAGGGTGATTTAATTTTGAATAATAAAATGTATTATTTGCTTTAACTAATACAATATCACAAAGTATATTAAGACTTAAAGGAAAATCTGAATTCTCTCACGCTCTATGTACGCTTTAAACACAGAGTAGTTAATTCCACTGCCTATGAGAAGAACTATATATAATGTCAGTAAAGAATTCAAATTTTTGTGAAAAACATCAAAATAAATAATTAAATAAAAATAACTCCTGGCCTGCATGTGGCTTTCTGATACAGAGATTAGTGATTTCAAAGTATGGATATATTTCAGAAGCCATTCGTTATACCCTTATATTTATCATACCCTTACATTCATCATCCCCTTATATTCGTTATACCCTCATGCATCTTAGAGATTTTCTTTCCTCAGAGAAGAGATTGGAGATTATAAAATAATGAATGCGTTCATGTCATCATTAAGTTCTCACGACACAGCTGTGCATTAGACCATGTGGGCATTAAGATATCATATCATTTGGAGTCTCAGGGTACCTGTGAGATTATAGACTGTTCAGAGTGGACAACAAGACTAGGCTCTAACCAGTCATACATTTGTTCTGCTTTCCTATTGCTGCTGCTGTTCATCCTTTCTTGGTAAATCAGAACTCCTTCAGAATGTAGTTCTCATTTGCTTGGGGGGGGGAGATTAAATTATAGGTGAAAATGTAGTAGTAAATTTACTTCAGCTTTATTTAAGAATAATCATTTTGTACACCATAATTTAGCAACTTTCACATACCATCATTTCCTGTCAGTGATGAAAGAAGATGAGAGAGAAAGAGAGAGAGAGAGGGAGAGAAAGAGAGAGAGAGTGAAAATGCAATATGTCTGTTGCACTCCTGACCTCACAGTCTCTGTGGCTAACCAGAGAAGAACTTCACAAGATTACATAAGATTGTCCCGCAGACATCCAATCATGGATAACAGAATAAGACAAGGGGGGGGGGGGTCTTGAGGCCTTCACTCCTCTTGAGGAGCTATAGCTAGGTAATGGTTTTATTTACTGGGGGAAGTGGGAGTCGGATTCCTCAATAGTATTCCCACTAGTAAATTGCCCTTGCAAGTAAGGTTTGGCTGAAAGAGATGAGCCTAGCAGCGGCTTTGTGAAATACAATCCAGAGAGAGTCTAGACTAGACTATAGAGGAAGCTAGACCTGTTAGTTAAGACAAACTTAATACAAAAATTATAAGAATTAGCCATGCGTTATCTATTAAAGAACATCTTCAAATATCCTTTGTTTGAATCTCATCTTGCATACCTCACTTGGTTCTTATGTGAGAGAAACATGAAATTATTTTGATAATTGTAAAACTCCTTATCCTGTAGGAACTAACATTATCAAATGCTTATGAATTAAAGCCTTTTAGTTTATCAACATTTGTTTTGTTCCTACATAGTAAAAATATAGTTCTTATTTTAAAATGTACTTCTTTTTAGAGAAAATAACATGTGACATAACTCACATGGGTTCAAATTTCTAGATGGGAGAACTATGGTCTGTTTTGCTGGGTAGGTCTGACAAGAGGAATGTACTGTAGAAAAGTCCTGAAAACGAGGGATCGAAATCATGCGGTTTCTCAGGCATCTGAGGAAAACATCTTAAATGAGTGACCAGGAATTCAAATTTTATGATTAAAGAATGACAATATATGTTTCTATATAGACTCAAGGTTAGAGTTTATGATAGATTTACCTCTACCACAAAAATTCAGTTGCTATCTATTTTATGGTATGAATTTTCCTATCGGTATTTAGGTTGTGTATTAAAAAGAATTTACTATTGATGTTTTAGATTATTTAATAAAAAATAAAAATTTGATCCCAACCGGTGCTTCTCTGGTTACCATCTTGAAAAAAAAATGGCTAATGTTCTAAGAGAAAGGGCATACCCAGGAGACAGCTAAGGCAGGTCGTAGCATAAATCTTTGTCACTACATCTGTTTCCTTCAGTTGCCTAATTATCACAGTAGGTAGTATGTCAATTTCATACATCTGTTTCCTTCCACGTGGGCAGACACAGATTGTACAAGGAAGGAGATGTCAAAGTTATGATAAATCTGGTTCAAATTCTAGCTGGCTATAAGTACATCAACTCTCCAAGGCATAGGTTCTAGTAGAATGTGTGTGTGTGTGTGTGTGTGTGTGTGTGTGTGTGTATATATGTATATGTATATGTATATATATATAAACAAAATCAAGTTTGTGGGTTTAATCTAAGAAATAGATAAAAATAATTCATGAAAGTTATTTAGTACTGCACCTAGGATATAATCATTCAGCAAATGGTGTCTATTTTCATATTAGTAATTGTGCTTCAAAATGTAAATTTCTTTTTACTTAAAGACAAATACTATAAAGATGTCTTTCTTTTTTGTTCAGTAAGAGTTACTGGAATTTTTAAAATCATAACCAAATTTAGACTAGAAGCTTAGAAGCAATAACAGTGACTACAAGAAGCAGATTATAGCAAGAAAGCTGTGGGGGCGTGTTGTAGCATGCATTTAATCCCAGCACTAGGGAGGCAAGGCAGGCATATCTCTGTGAATTCCAAGCCTGTCTGATCTACATAGTGAGTTACAGAAAAGTCAGAACTACAAAGTGAGAAACTGTCAAAAACAAACAAGCACAAAAACAGAAAAATAAAAACCCAATAAAGCTATAGCAAAGAAAATGTAAAACTTGATGTGAAAAGTAAAACACGTTTTAATATTGTATGGTCATGGAATACAATTGCTGACTAGCTAGAGGCATTTTATTAGTGATATCAATAAAATTAGTTACATATTATTGCAATTTATTTTTATAATTATATTATGGTTTTCTTTAGCCTTCTCAGGAGCACAAAGATTTTGGGGCTCAGCTTAATAAAACTTAGGAAGCATGTGATGAAACAGAAAAACAAACCCTCTTAATTATCAGATTTGTGTCATTTTCCCCCATAGTTTCTTTATCTGTCAAACTAAAAATAAAACTAATACCATTTAGCACTTCTGAGATATGAAAATACAGGATAATACAGACTTTTTTGCTTAAATGTTTGCAAAAGTGATAGTTACCACAGAATCCATAACTAAAAATAAAGGGGACTTTTATATACGATAAATAAAAGGGTATCTCAGTAAAAAAAGGGCATGCATTGGGCAGGATATGTAGGTAAAAGCTCTCTCTGCAAGGGTAAAGAACTGAGTTCAGATCCCAGAACCCATGTAAATGCGTAAGTAGCTTAAGGGTCTTCCTAGTGCTTTTATAGGAAAATAGGATTTATGGATAAGAAGCACTCAGGGCAGACAGCCTGTTGGTGTGCATAGTGAAAAACAACAGAGAGACACTGTCTGAAACAATGTAGAAAAGGACCTTCAGATGTATCATAAATACCAACACACACACACACACACACACACACACACACACACACACAGAGAAAAAAAAGAGAAAGAATAGGCATGTGACTACAATAGCCTCTATACTAAATATCATACTCATACTTCAAACACACGGAAAGTTTCTCAAACTCATAAATCATAATACACAATGCAAATAGAAACTCCAATTCAGTACCATATCATAATACCCAGAACATAAAAAATTAAGCACTAATAATACTAAGCACTAGAAATTCCATCTACAATGTTCTTAGAATGATTGTGCTTTAGAAAATTTGTTTACAAAATTTGGGAAATTGCTTGACATTTTTATCTACAGGTGATTATGTGACTTTCCACGATGTAACATTTTTATTGTAGGCATCCACATAAGAAAGTAGGAGCACCCATGCAAAATAATTATAGGTTGATCAGAGTGGCTTTTTAAAAAAGACTTTCCCAAAGATGCAATCCAAATGTTCATCCAGCATACATAAGTAATTTCCATTATATTTGTACAAAGGCACATCAAACAGAGCCAACAGCGAATGCATGACAAATAAAACACATACATGTACAGTGAAAAAAGCTATCATATTCTCAGGTCCTCATAAAATTTGAGAAACAATCTGTCTGAATCTATATGTGTTCGAAGTCCATATGATGTCTTTTGGGGAAGAGTATTGTTGACTGAGGTAATGTAAAATTGGGGTTTTCACATTCTGGCAATATTCTTCTCTTGACCTTGTTAATCATGGAAGTTTGCTCACTAAATTTGCTTATTGATTATATTACATAGAGATGTATGTATAGTTCAGCAAAATATTTTAAAAAGCTTAAAAGAAGTTTTATTCTTTCATCACAAAGGCAAATAATTCCATTAATGAATGTTTGGAATTTTTTCCTTATCTTATTCTGTTTCTAACCTACTTCAGTAAATCATAGATTGATAAAAATAGAGTTATCTGATATGAAGATACAATGAGATCTACTTGGGGAGAGGGGAGAAGAGGCAAATGAGGATAATCCATGGTAAAAAAAAAATTGAAAAATCAAGTACACAAATAAAAATGGCATAGTTAACCCATTTTACACCAACTAAAAATAAATGAAAAATAAATATAAGCATGCACATAAATATTAACATGCATTATATGTGGGGGGAAAGGGATAGAAGGAAAGGAAATACAGAAGAAAGTATGAGACAGAGTTGTTAGAGACAAGTTTTTTAAAGATGTTCTCTTTGAGAGAATAGGGACTAACCTAGAATATACTGCTTATCATACGTTCCAAATTAAAATGCAAATTGTGTCTTAAGTTTTCCCCAGGAGGAGTTATATCTGAAGCTGAAATCCACTTAACCTGGGCCATAAAATTATAAAACTATAACCTGTCAAACCTTTTTCATGTCATAAGTATATAGCAACAGGCTTAGCCTGTAGATGATGTCATCCCTTTTTATAATTACTCATGCTATGATGGATTTAACTATAAAAATTATAAGGTGTTTTCAGCTAGCTTCTAATTAAAACAAGTTAAACAAATGCAAAAATCTCTCTAAATATAGCATTGGAAAAAGTTTCCAGGGATAAACGCACAAAATACCAACAGGAGGAAACATACTATTTTCCATTTCTCCTTGGAGAAACCGTGTAGGCCTAAAACCACTGTACATATAAAACTGCTTAGCTGATTGTCTATGACTGACTTGCAACAGTTCATTCCTCTCCTAGGTTTGATGCTAGAGAAGCTGAGCAGTAGCTGTTAGGCAAGTTTCTTTTTGGCGGCTCATGTGGCCCTTCCAACTTGTCATTTCTCCTTTTACTTTGAATTGTCATTTTTCATCAGATTTGCTCTTTTTCCTTTCAGTTCCTACTTTGTCCTTTGATGGACTCAAAAGTTTTACAGTATAGCTGAAACTAGCAACCCAGGAAGCTCCTGGCTAAGCTTGTGTGTTCTGTCTGGATCTGCAGTTGCTGTTGCTCCCTGGCCAGCTGTCACTATAGATATTTCCCCCTTTTTTTATCGACATAAAGCACATTCAACTGTAAATCCTCAGGGACTGTGGCTTAGTCCTCATGCAATTGTACCAATTCTTTGCTAGAATTTACCAACAAACATATGGTAGATGATTGGAAGGGCAGCAGAATCAGCCTGTCACTTGAATCTGTGTGATCTAATCAGGCTCTAGGTCACCCAATTGAGAAATGGCCTCTGTTCAGTGTCACTATGGCCACCAGAGGAACCCTGTGAGTGGCTAGGCAGCCACAGAGAGAGCCTTGTACTACCCTAAAACCCACAAAGCATCGGGTTTGCATTAGTGTCACCTTCTTTATTGTTGTTGGATAATTCTACCTGTAACGTAACATGCAATAAGAAACTATCTGATAGTGAGAAGAGAATGAGAAGTCTCACAATGTCTGACCTCAAGTGTTGCTAATGAGTGACAGCAAGGACAGGAAGGAATGGCACTGGCAAGTTTATTAACCCCATTGTTCTTCTTACTCTTTTAAATTTAGAAATCTGTCACCAGATAGGTAAGTAATACTAATACTTCGTTTTGGAACGCTTGTAAGTATCTTTTACCTTCAAGTCTATACGGACAGTTTTTGTAGTGTCCAAATGTGTAGGTCAGCCATTTCCCACGCTCTCTATAAAATGCTGCTCCTACCATCTTATTTTCTTCGTTACCTATTGCTATTGTATCATTTTACTCATTTTTTCTTCCTTAAATTTGCCTTTTTTGTTATATCCCCAAATTTTAGTAAAATAGTTTGTGGTGGCTATTTGTGTTACATATAAACTAAGCTCAGCAGTTAAACTGAAGTTGAGTTTACAATAGTAATGCATGTATTTAGTGCTTAAAAGTATACTATCGAGTCGGGTGGTGATGGCGCCTGCCTTTAACCTCAGCATGCAGGAGACAGAGACAGGAAGATCTCTGTGAATTCGTGGCCAGCCTGATCTACAGAGCAAGTTACAAGACAGGCTCCAAAGCTACAGATAAACCCTGCCTCAAAAAACTGAAAAAAAAAGTATACTACCTGCTGAAATCATGTTACATATGGGAATTAATAATGCCTATTGGTTAAAAATGTGTGGTGCTGCAAAAGAACTTTCCTTGAAAGTGATTACTTCTTCAAGTTACCCACTGTCAATCATTTTAGTTAACTGGTTTTTTAAAGATTTATTTTAAAATCAGTGTGAACAAGTTTGGGAGATATCATCTTATCTTTTATTAGTATCTACACAGACTTGATTAAGTTTGTGAAAAGTTATCTGCACAGAGCATCTGTAAATTTCTTCAGATCAGAACATAAACAACGAAAGGACTTAGGTCCTTTAAAGTTTTGAAAGCTATAGCATGCCAGCAATAAACACAAAGTATCTGCTACTTTGATCATAAACATTATGACTTGGAATGTAATTTCCTTCAACCACTAAAGTATTAATGATTCCTGATCAAACTATTAATTTTATCAGTTTACAATGATGGTATTGTTTATTTGCCTTGATGAAAAAGTGTTACCAGTATATCAGGACATCATAAAATAATCAGTGTTAACACTAAAACTATGAACAAGAGATTCATTTTCAAGTGTGTATATATACATATATATATATATATATGCATTTATGCATATAATCTAAAGGTAAGAAGCTATATTTGTCTACATATTTTCTAATTAGAAAGTAAGATAATGAAAAAGTAAAGCAATTGAAAAGTCAATTAATCAATTACTTTCAAACTTCTATGGGGTGTTGTGTTCTTAATTTGCCTTAGGTTTTGGTGGTACTAAAGACGTTCCCTTGGGCCTCACATGTTTGGCAGCACTATATCACTGACTAACAACCTATAGTTCCTTTTGAATATTTCAATAAGAGAAAAGAAAGCAGCCAAAACTTTGTACACTGGAAACATGCTCAGTTTTCAGGTAAACACTCCTTTTTGACATTCTTGTCTCCATTCTTTAGCAGAAGTAGACCTAAAAGGAATACACTGGAGGCCACTGGGTTTTCATAAGTCCATGAGATGCCTAGCGACTGTGTGAAATTCTAACTAGTGTCCAATCCTCTAACCCAGGGAACCAAGAAAGAGGCAGTCTCTTTAAAGATCAACATCTCTGACAACAGTAACAGCAACATTGCCAGCGGTACAGCCTTTCTGTTATCAGTTTCAGGCAAGACGAAACCATCTTTCCTAAATTGTAGAAAGCAAGTCTACTAAGAGAAATATCTCTGTGACTTCTGTTTCATAGGTTTAACTGGACATTTAAAAATGCTTACACAAAAGCCGCTTTATCATATTTTTGTTGTTTCTGCATTTTGAAATTAAGAGGTCAAGAATTTGCTTTAATCCACATACAAAACTACTCCCTGTGACAACTTTTTTTTTTTTTATCAATTGACTTGTTTGCTTTTCTCCAACTTCATCCTTTTCCTATGTGAGTTTCCTTCATTGCTCCATATTCCAAAGCCATAGGAAGAATTTCCCTCAGACCCTTAAAGCCTTGTGTCTGTTACCATAGAGACAGGCATCATAAGATAGCTGTTCATAACAGTCTCATGGAAATAAAACAAAAATCCTAAGGGTTTTACAGGAATTTTCAGTGTTACTTGTAAAAGAAGTGATGTTTCCTAGAAAAGACTTAGGGATTTTAGTTTTAAAAAAGAGATGTATAAATATGATAATGTGATAAATGTACATTATATTTATGTTTATAATCTAACTCTGAAATACTCTTTGCATTGAAAATACTTTCCTTATCGACCAAAGTTCAGGAAAAATATTTCATGAATATTTCATTGCTAACTTTTAATTCTAGCATGTCTTACAATCAATGTCATCTGTCTTGTTAAAATGCTGTGCATTTATTTTTATCTTGAAAATCTTTTATCAGTCCTACAACATATTTGGTCAAGGAGAATATTTTCATCATTTGCAATAATAAATAAACTCCAGAATTCGACAATATAAAAATCTTAGCACATTTATGGGCTTTAGAAGCAAAAAAATAATAATTGCAAGATATAGTGTGGATTCTATGTTTCTCTACAATGCCTGTAATTTACTTTTCTTTTTATCTTAAGTCACTGAAATTACACTCTACAAAATAGTACCCTCTAATAACAAAAGAAAAAATCAAAACAAAATAGCCCTTCTGCCCCTCTGCATCCTATCATACTAGTAGGTGATGAGACACAGATCAGTTATTGCAGAGATCTCTTATTTCCTTACATCAACACCTAAGTTTTCTCAGTAACTACAATTTTTTAATAAACTACCACAAATACCAACCTACCTTTAACTATTACACTTAATATTTGGAACACTTTACACAATGGTTTATGTTAATAGGATGGATGACCTCAATTTCTGTTTGTGGTGCTCACTGATTTTTGTTTTTATAGATATTTAAGTCAGTGAACACCCATCAAATTTTCTTATAGTTTTTATAGAATGAAGGAAAGCTTTTACTATTTGATGCCAGAGAGTAAGCATTCAGCTTTGTGGCCCATATACTTCGAACTCACTGGTTAATTGCAATTTGAAAATGAAAGCCACCATAGTTCTGAAAAAAAATGTGTGTGATTAATCGCCATGAAAAATTCACAGGCACACAAGTTGGGATTTTATATGTTTAGAATATTTTTTAAATAAACAATTTTAAAATGTGCACAACAGTCCTAGTTGGCTCATCAAAAGGAAAATTAAGTGGCATATTTCCCATTATGGATGGCTCAATTAGAGCAACAAAGACACTCAAATTATGGCCCCAATGTAATTATTTTGTCGTTGTTGTTTCATAGAATCACGAGTCTCATAGATACTTATCATTCAAAATGATATCAGAAAAAGAATACACTGAATCCTATGTGCATATATGTTTAATTATATATGTATATATGTACATATGCATTCATGCGGCATGTGCACGCAGAAGCCCTCATAGTTTAGAAGAGGGCATCAGATCTCCCCAGAGATCTTGTACAGAGAGTTGTAATCCACCATGTGGGCTCTGGGAACTGAAACCTGGTCCTCTGCAAGAGCCATTTCTGTAGTCTCAACTTCAGTCATCTTTTACTTCCCTTTACTCTTAGTAATGAACATGTGAAGAAGTTCAGAATCATACAGAGTAGTCAAATTTTTGCTTACACCATTACTTGAAAGTAGTTTTCTCTCCATCTTCTATCAGAGATCTGCAAATGAGTCTAACCTCTCTCATACTCATTGCAGATCACATATTCTTGGCTGGTTTTTCCAGCATTCTTCAACCGTTCACTTTTCTAAGTATAACCAATGTCTATTGAGTGTTATAGTTTCTAGAAAACTTTCACCACACATGGTTTTCTAAACAATGAAAATCATTCACAAGTATTACTTTTGTGCCCAATTTTGTTTTTAAGACAATTTTTCATACTTGGACTCAGACCAGTCTTGAACTCACAGTATAGCCCCTACTTGTCTCAAATTCAGGACAATATTTCTGATTCATATTTCCAAGTACTGGGATAAAAGCATTTTGTTTACTTTTTCAAAATACAGGTTCAAAATTACATTTAAGGACTGAGTTTTGCAGCCATATAAGATTATGACTATTTCATGAATAAATTATCATTAAGTTTTAATGCTCTCACATTCTGACATTTTGCATATTATAGTAGGAATATATATATTCCTATTAAATATATATATTTATATATATTTAATATATATATATATTCCTATTAAATTTGTCATTGGACTTGAGTATGATCAGTAATCAGGAGGTGACGGCAGCACACTCCCACATTTGAGCCTAGCCTGGGCTACTTAGATTTAATTTGCTTCAAAACACTAAATTAAACAAAATCAAGTCAGTGGATCAAACAAACTCCAAACTGGACTTTTGGATTTACTGGTTTCTTTAGGTGGCCATATCCTTTAATTCTTTTCAAATCCAGGGTATATATTTGTTCTATTTCTATTTTTTAGGTTATTCATACTAATATTTCACAGAACAAGCAGGTTCAAGAACATAAAAAAGGCATGTTCCTACAGATTGAGCTCAAGTCATATAAATCCAGTTTTCTGGAACTCTTACAATTGTCCAGTGTAAGGTTTCCCTTCTGATCTGCAATGCTTCATTAAGTGATACACTAAATGCAGAGCAATAGAACAAGCTGATTTCTTCACCAGATTATCTCAAATAGTAAGCATTTCATACCCTGTCTGTATGCATCCTCAGTAACTTTCCCAAGTAAAGATAACAGACCATTGAAAAATTGTATCTGCTATTCCCTCTCCAAGACCATCATATCTTTTACAGAAACACCACATTCTAGTGAGGAAAAATATTACTTATTCTTCAGGAAATTATTTCCAGTTACTAGCAATTATTTATTTCTCCCAGCTTATTTATGTACTTTCATTTTGAAATTTTTCTTTGCTATCTCCTGGCCAAATTAAAAATATTGTACTTTTAGTTTTTAAAAAAAGATTAAGAAAAATTCGAGGTTGTGTTCATATGTGTGTGTGCTCCCTCTCTTTCTTTGTGTTTGTGCGTGTGTTTGAGTGTGTGTGTGTGTGTGTGTGTATACATGCTTATGTGGTCTGTTTCTTTTGTGTCTTCATTCTTAAAAGATGGTTGGCACGAAAATTAGAGAATGACAGGTGAGGAAAAAAATGTGTCAAGCATATTTCTTAGGTGATAGTGTTTCCACCAGCTCATCTTTCTGGATAAAGTACAGACACCAAAAAGCCAGGAACTGTGTCACAAGTGGGTGATTTCACTGGACAGAATCCTCACTGAGAGGTAACCAAAGGGGGCGTTTTTTTTTTTTTTTTGGATTTAAAAATAAATAGTGGTGCTCCATAAGATTTTCACTTAAAGAAACAAATCATTGTTTTCAAACACAAAGAGTGTAGGGAAAAATACAATGTGTGTTTGTACAAAAGTGGGGAAAAGAAACAGCCAGTCATAAAATTGTCTATTTTAGGGTTTGGAGATGTCTGTAAGCATTTATAGCCTATTTCATTTTGTTTCTTATGTCTTTCATTCTCTTTCTTTTTAATGCATTTTTTATCTCATTTCTTCCTCTGTATCACCCCAGAAACCACAGAATTAAGTAGTTGAGATTTCCAGACTGCACAGGGTCTCGCTTTGCATGCTGACAGCATTTCAGAACCAGAGAGATCGACGAGCATTTCCAACTTTTAAGATGCGTTTATCAGAGAGGGTATATTTCTTGCTTTTCAGGTGTGTGGCCCATAGCCTTTAAGATTTCATTAATAATCAACAGCTGGTGCCACCTAGTGTCTGTCCTTTCCATTCATCACTGGAATCAAATAGAAGGTGCTTCCTAGTCACAAAAGAAGCAAGCCTAAACTACAAAGTAACAAGCAAAAAATTCACAGTTTGTGGAGTCCAGTGGCTGATGTAAATTACATTATATTCATTCAAAGTCCCCCATCCCCTTTTGTAAGTAACTATGGCAACAGCAGTGCAGTATGAGGCAATCAGGAAGCTCACATATTTCTCATAGGAGAAAATTCACAAAAGAAGAATCCTACTAAAGAATCTGGAGAAAGAGTGCTCCATCTGCATCAACTTTCACCTAAAATGGCTATGAAGAGTTAAAAAATGAACGTGAGAAAGGACGTAAGTATTTTTAACAATAGTTCAATAGAGTTGAGGCTTTGGCATCGACCTCAAATCAACCCTGATTCGGTCAACAGTTCTGTCAGTTTTTGAGCATTTCAAATATTAACCAAGTAATAGGACGGACTACATAGCACTCAAATGCATTACAGGGAAGGATCATACTTTCAAACCATATTATTAAAGTACATTGCTGCTAATTGCGCACCTTGAAAAGTATTTTCATTCCTGCTATTCATATGGATTTTGAATGACACAGCTGGCCCCATTCTGTATACTTCAAGGTTAAAAAGTACTGTTCAAATTCTGGCTTATTTTTTCCAAACAATATGTTAGTAATTCATTTGAGTGACTACAAACAAGTATAATTAGCCTGCCAGTTTGCAACTGGTTCACTGGTATTTAAATGCATGTTGTTTTAACTAACTCTTTCTAAGAGGAATATGTAATTGAAAAACATGAACTAACATTCAGGAAAAAAAAAGTTACATAACAGCTAGTGGCGTTTCTCAGCCTGTCTGACTGGAATATTACAATTACAAGGATAAAGAACTTTTGCCTATTTGCAGCACTGTGTATACTAAAAGGTCATAAGAGATATTCACGTATGAGAGTCTATTAACTTGAGTAATTTAGCTACTTGGACTATGAAGAAGCTGGGGTAGAGAGCTGAATGCTCCTGTTACACTTAGTGAAAAATCAGGCTTTTCCTATTCGGGAAAATCTATTTCTATATTATTTGACATCTGCTTGAAATAATCACTTGATAAAAACAGCTTCAAATGTTTTATTTTCTTGTTACCCTAGTGGTGATAAAATTTATTTCTATATATTCGGTCCAATATACACCCACTGATAGATCCCCATGATAGGTTATGAAGATTGTATATAGACACAAGGCATAGCTTCTACTAAAAGCTTAATTTGCTCTCTTTTTCCTCAAAACTTTATTTTTTTGAGCCAAATCCAATCCAGGCTGGTGTTCTGTTTGTTTAAAAGTACTTTGTAATCTACTGATTGAAAGAAATATTGCCAAACAGAAAGAGGGCTTTAGTAATCGTACGCAGTCAGGAAAGAATGTAAGGCAAAACTCACTAAGGTCCCAAATAAATAAATAAACGCTCCAGTTTTCAATAATTTATCATTTCCTGTCATTTTCCATTAACAGCTTTCAAAGCTCTGTCTGAAAGAAGCTGATACAGAGAAATTAAGAGCAGTAATCAAGCGAGAAATGATAGACCAGCTGGGTCGACATCAACTTGGCAAAACGTGCATACAGTTCAATAGCTGAAACAGATGCTGGAGTTGTTGAAAAAGCCTGCAGGAGATATTGATATATTTTCTTCATATAATGCAGAATGACTGAATTAATGTCAAAAGCTAGAAATTGATGAGGAGAGATGACTGACAGCCAAACTCCTTATAAAATAGAAAACCAAGTGTAGCAATTTCAACATATCCAAAAACTGTGTACACTCTCATTTCTCTCAGTGTCTGAATATGCCAATATATCAATCAGTCCTTGCAAGCAAATTACATCTAACTGAGCTGGGGTAGGTTTCCCTCTCCCCTGTCATCATCTACCTGGAGAATTCCAGACTTCTGGAAAAATACTTTATTCTAAAATCTTCTAACACTGAATTCTATCCCAGAACAGTTTCCATGAGGTTAGAGGCAAGCACATCCCCCCCACCCCAAAATCTAACGCAGCACAAGGTAATTTTAAAATTCATCCTGTAAAAGCAACACTGTTTGCAGAGTTTGAAGAGCTCAGCAACAAACCCCAGCTGCCAACAGCTGCTTTCTGAAACATATGCTTTGTCATGGTCAGCTTCTAATTGTATTCATAATGATGTAATAGCTTTAATAATCCTACCTTCCATGCCAGCTGTTTTTCCTGTCACTCCATCATGCCAATAAGTTGGCTGCTGTAACAAATCAAGATAGCGCAAAACAGCATCTTTCTCCTGATTCTGTCATCTTCCTGAAAGCATTCTATTACTGCCGACTGCTGGGAACCAGAAAGTCTATTTGAATTCCAACAGCTCCCCTTTCGCATGATTCAAGTTAGGTTAGGTGGGCATGCCTAACATGATTCTCTCAGTCATTTATTATGCAGCTGCTACAACGTCGGTGTGGTAACCACTCTGACTATCTGATACGTCAGTCAGTCGAACAAAACCTCCACCTCGGAGCAAACACATGAGCCGGCGCAGCGTTCTGCATTTAACGAGCATTCTTCCTGCCTAAAAACCAGGGGATCTGCGAATCTCCTTCAGTATCTGCTTGCTCTCGTACAGATACAAAGCTTTTGGATTAGATTCTTTTCCTAATTATACAGAGAGCAGATTTCCTTGCCATGCACCACATTATTTATACTGAAATTTGGACTGATTTTAACTTATTTTCCCAGTGCTTTAAGGATAAAAGTCTCTTTTGATTTTACTTTTGAAATCAAGGGATTGGGAGCTCAGTTCTCAGCCACTGTTTTATTATAAAATACAACACGTACTTTTTCAAATGAAACATACCTAGTAAATTTACAAAATCAAAATGAAACAAAAGGATTTTTCAAGAACATATTGGCTATTTTGCACATGAAGGCATTTGGAATCTGGTACTCTGTGTGTTTCTTTTAAGGGGTAGAAACATGTATTTGGTATTTTGACTCCAAATGAGTGCTCTCCTCAGAAAGTAGGAAAAAAGATTCACTGATTTCGCTCTCCAACTTCCCCAGCAAGTAAATAAAAACAATTTCAGGAGGATGAACATTATATTTAGAAATTAGTATTCCTTAATCTCAATTTTAAAAATGAAATGACACTTATCTTTAAACAGGTGATTTTTTTCATTACAAAAATTCTAATAATTTCTTTCTCTTGGGGAACTAATATAGTCCAGATCTATACTATAGGATATTTTACATGTTTTCATGAGAAACATATTTTAAATAGAAGATTCATGAAAGTTCACATTTAATATGAAGTATGAGTCACTAAAAACATTTTATTCAGTATATATAAGTTCAGCCACTATGACCATTTAGATAACTGTTTCTCTAAGGATTGTGTGTTTCTGTGTATACATATAAGCATATTTAACTACCCTACCATCGTTTTAGTGTGCATATATATGTATATGTACCCTACCACTGTTTTAGCGTGCATAAGTATGTATATATACATGCATATGCATATGTATATACCAGAAGCAATTTATATTCTGATATATAGAATATATATTCTGATATGTGTATTCTGATAATATATACATATCTGATATAGATAGATGGATAGATAGATAGTAGATTAGAAGCAATTCTTGTATATTATAACAATAACCATTATTAGTAATCTGTAATTTATTAGGCTTAATACACAAATATTGGAAATACTGAACTCTATTATTAAGCAAGAAAATAAATAGATTCCCTTTGAGTTTGGCAAAGTATCTCTAAAGTGACATATTATTCCACAAAATAATTTCAAAGTGCTTGGCTTATCGATAACATTTATTTTACTAAAAAATCCTTTTGTCATCTCTTTCTTACTGCCTGCAAATATTTCAACCTGAAACATGTTTTTGTTGTGTCCTTGAATTCTGTTTCATGTCCAGATTAACTCTTGCTCTTGCTCTTTTTACAGTTCAGTCCAGTAACCATAACCTAATTTATAAAAAATATTGTATTCATTCCTATGTAAAAGATTTTGCACATTATGTTCCATCTATCCAAAGTTCTACTTTGTGATTTATTTTAAAATGAGAACTGTATAGATATTTGTAATCTGCATCATGGCATCATGCATTGTTTATACAAAGCACACATATATAATAGAATGGTTCTTATACTAAAGGTAATTACCATATCCATCCATTCATAATGTGCTGATTGAGAAATATTGGGTTGATTCAATCAGTGAATTTCAGGCATGAAACACTGCATTAACTACAGTACTTATGCTTCATATTATTTGCTCATCTGTTAAATGTATCTTTGTTACTCTTATTTCCATTTCCAGTAAGTATTTGCTTCTATGAATTGGATGTTTTCAGATTTTGATTGTAAGTGAGATCTTGTGGTATTGTCCCTTCTGTGCCTGGCTTATTTCACACATTATGTTATCTCAAGGTTCAACAGCAAGGTTGATATAAAAAACAAAACTACATTCTTTAAGCGTCAATAATGTAGAATACATAAGTACTCACTCATTATTATCATAAGTATACTGTGATAATTATTGATTAATCCATCAGCATATGTTTATATGATTTCTATATTTTGGCTATTGTGAACAATGCCATAAAATATGAGAATGAAAATATTTCAATATGATTGACATACTGATTTAATTTCTGTTAGATATATTCCCAGGGTAGGGTGTATAGGTAGTAGCATTATGTTGTTGTGGAGTTCTTCTATAGTCAGAAATCTTATAGCCTGGTTCTATGAGAGCTCTATCTCAAATTTTAAGGAAATATTATAAAATTTTCAGTAATAAATGTACCAATTTACATGTCTAACTACAGTGAGCAACAGTTCTATCTTTTTAAAATCTGTTTTTACTTATTTGCTAACATTCACGTTGAAGTAGCTACAGAACCTTTTTCGGTTCTTGGGCCTTGCATTATTTGGTGAACAATGCTCTTTAGTAAACCATATGTGCTTGTTGACTATTTTCATGTATTATTTTGGGGAAAGTACCTATTTCACTTTGCCTTTTCTCTGTTAGAACTATTGCTTGATTTGTCATTAGTTTCATGTGTTTCTCAGCTATTTGGGATATTAATCTCATATTGTTTGCTAATATTTTTATTCATAACTTATTACATTAAAATTTTACAATAACCTTCTCTACAGTTTGGTGTAGCCCCACTTGGTTACTTTGTACTTAGTTTCTGTATATTTGGTATCATTTCCAAAACAAATCACTGCCAAGACCCATGTAGAAAACTTACTTGTGGGCGGCAGATGCAGCTCAGTTGTAGGGTACTTGCTTTTCTTTCAGAGATCACTGACTTCGGTCCTTGTAGATCCTTTAAAAAATGTTTATATTTTCTCCATCAGATTTTTAATTTTAAGTCTTAAGTTTAAATTTTTAATTCACTAGATAATTTTTACATGTTCTGTAAGAATAAGATTCAATGTAACAATTTTCCATTTGGGAAAACATCATTTATTGTAGCAACAATTCTTACTGTGCATTATTTGTGCCTTATCTAAAATGAGTTACCATACAGACATCGATTTCTTTCTTGGATCTCTACTAAAATCCATTATGTTTTATTCCCAGCACTTATAGTTTTGATCACTCAATATTTATCATAGTATCAGACAACTTAAAACGTGATACTTCCATATTGTTTTGCTTTCATAAGAGTGTTTGATGATATGGATCTGAGAGGTTCCATGTATGTTTTATAATTATTTACTTTTCTGTTTTATAATTAATGACAATGTGAAAATGTCATTAATATATTTGTATAATTGTGTTGAATCTACATAGTACATTGTACAGTATTTTAATAATATTAAATATATCAATCAATGAACATGAGCTATTTTTCCATTTCCTCTTCAATTCTTTCATCAGGGGTTTTCCACATTCCAGATAAGGCCATGTCCCTGGTTAAATGTTCTTTTATTATTTCTTTGGTGCGACTTATTAAGTAGATTTTCCTTTCTTGTAACTCACTGGTTGGATAATAGTACAAAGCCTTTTAACTTTATTAAAATTGCATATTTGGTTGCTTTATTCACAATAGCTAGGAATTAGATTCAGCCTATGTATCTATCGGAAGGCCTTGCTGGCTGGTCAGACATTTGCAGTCTGTCATGGCCTGGAAACTTATTGCCAAAGCTCAGCGACAAGGTGACACCCTCCCTCCCCAATGAAATTTCCTGCTCTCAACATGCCCTTATTTGGAGAATGTTCCTGGGCCCTGGGGACTGACCTTATGTGAAAGTTGCCTCTAAGTCAGCTGCCTGATTTATCTTTAGCTTGACCCTTGGCACAGATTCTTGCTAGAAAACTTGAGCTAGGAGCTCTGCTATAGGACCCCACGGCCCCATGTGAAGCCTTGTGACACAAGCATGCCATTCAATGCAAATTAGGGTTTGTCCCCGCGCTTCCCAATTTTATATATTCCTTATACTCTGGGGAAAAAATGTTGAGCAGATTCACCAAAGCTGTCTCCCGTAGGACTTTCCCTGTCATGTTCTTAGGGTAGTTGCTTCTGCCCCAGCAGGCTGCCAAGACAAAAAGACCCCCACATACAAAATGAATAAGGAAAGTCTAGATAAACACAATGAAATATGACTCAGCTGTAAGGAAAAATGAAATTAGAAATTTTGGATAAATGGATGGAACTGCAAAATAATTATACTAAATGAGGTCATAATTTTATTATACCCGTTTCCCAGTCTAAATCAGTCAAAGGGCACTTCTTTGTAAAACACCCAAGTTTGTGCATGTGCACACATACATACACACAACAACGACAACAACCCATCACATCATTCTTTCAAGTTATCGGTCTTATCTCATCACTCATACAACAAACCCCCTTATTTAAACTGGCAAGATCCTGAATAATTTGTCTTCTCATAAACCTCCTTCCTCCCATACTCTCTTCTCTACTATTTCTCTCTTTATAAAAAATGTTCACTTCTTTTATTTTTTTGCATATGATTGTTTTGCCTGTATGTATACCCCTGGAACTGGATTTACAGACAGGTGTTAGCTCTGGATACTGGGAAATGCATGCAGGTGCTCTGCAAGAACATCCAGTACTCTTAACTTCTGAGCAATCTCTCCATATCTCATCTCTGTACCATTTCGTTCTTTGTTTCAGTCACAGTGACTGTCCTTTCTGTCTTAAAACATGTTAAATGTATTGGTACTTGCAAGCCTGAATAGCTTTCTACCAGATTCCCTTCTCCCATATACAGCTCTCTTTATATGTCACAGCCTGAGAAAGCCCATTCTCTGTTTAAAAATACCAGTGTCCTAGGAGACACAATCTCCCAGAAAACTCCCTAATCTTTTGGTTCTTACATTATTTTTATAGCACACTTATCCCGGAGCCTTAGGTGCAGGAGTTGTTCTATAGATGAATTCATTGTGACTAGGCTCCAAAACTCTGCATATTGATTGGTTGTAGTTTTCCTTAATTCTCTCAATTTGTTGCAAAGGGAAGTTTCCTTGATGAGGGGTGAACTAGGAAAAGATAACAGATCTGCTAAAATGGATGGGGAAATGGGGAAAGCCTCACTCTAAACGAAGAGCTCTAGTCAATTAAGGAATGCTGAGAGTGGGAGAAATAATCTCCCCTGGGGAGAGCGCACCAATTAGTTATCCAATACTAAATGGTCACCCTGAAAATACATACATACAAACAACAAATAGATGGAACAGATTATGTTTACATATTTAGGAATATATGCATGTGTGTGTCTGTTTGTGTGCATGAGTCTGTGTGTGTTTGTGTGTGTATGTCTCTCTGTGTGTGTCTGTGTAGCAAGAATTAATAATAAAAAAAGAAGTCCATGAATTTGAGAGAGAGCAATGACTGGTATATGGGAAATTTGGAGGGAAGAAGGGAAGGGTAAAATGAACTAATTGTATTATAATCTACAAAATACAAAAGAAATATTTAAAATACCATTTTCATGACTTCAATTATTTTTGCTTCACTGTCCTGTTTTACTTTGCTTTATTGTGCTTGTCACTAACGAATAGCTGAGAGTTGATTGATTGACTGGAGGATTTCTTTATCTAGCCTCACTGGGTGAAAAAGATCCATTTGGTCCTTCCCACAAGTGTACTTAAATATTGGAGAAAAGTTTTGAAAATAGTCTAAAATGGAATCTTATATTTAATATAATGACTTTTATTTTTAGGAAATTAATTGAATCCTAAAATTGAATAAAGAAAGTCTGGCCTAAAAAAAAAAAAGAAAACAAAAAAAACCTCTAGTTACCTTGTTACTGGCATCTACACTTCACTCTTTCTAAACTTTTACAACTGCTTTTACAAATTGGGCGAATTTGTTTTCATTCAGCTCATTGTATCTGTCATTTCCCAAGGCTCTTTCTTTTACTTTATCTACAAGCTGTTTGACTCAGCTGACAATTTGCACTTGCATTAAAATTCTTTTCCCATTAATGCCCCCATTCTATTTGATTTTTCATTCTCTTCTTTCTTTTACATCCTGCGAGGAATAGTTAGAGCTCTTGAGGGTGCAATCGCAGGCTCTTCACCCCTCTTGTAACTTACTCTTCCTCTAAACTCAGTTTTTCAAATGAGTGGCTTCATTTGTTATCAAATCTGAAATGCTGAAATATTCTGAAATCCAGAACTTAATATCCAACTTTGTTCTCCAGAATACCTTTGTTTGATCGTTTGTCCAAAATTACACAAATTCAAGCCCTCATCCTCTTTCTAAGTTGCCTTCTTTGAAAAATCTGCTTCCAGTTTTACAGTTGTTAAAATTCTTTACAGTAACTTGTTTTATTTCCAGGAAAAAACATTATATGTGTGTATACATATGTAAATATAATTGCACATGTAGGAATATGGATTTTGAATGTCACTTTTTCTTTTCTAGTAAGACTAGAATATCAAGTATTCTTTTTCATCATTTAGTATTGGTGTAAATATGCTTATTGTGGCTTTTCACACTAAATTATTTCATAAGTTCATAAAACATTAATTTAAAAAGTTTATTTGATGTGGAATGGAAAGATGACTCAGTGGTTATGAGCTTTGCCTGGCTACAGAAGATCCAGTCCAATTTCCAGAGATACATGACTACTCAAAACTGTCTGCAACTCCAGTTTCATGGTATCTGACATCTTTTTCTGGCTCCTATGAATACTGTACATTTATGTATTGCACAGACATATACAAGTGGACAAAACAGCTGTACATGTGAAATAAAACTGAAAACAAATTTTAAAAAATTTCATCTTCCCGGAGATAAAATGTTCACAATTATTAACAATACCGCAAAGAGGACTTTTGCAATATTGTCCAGTTTATATTTGTTTCTCTTGACAGCACAGACACTTGTCATGCTGCATATATTCAGTATTCTAAGCCATTACGTTTATGATGTGCATCTATTTATGTATATGGCTCAAAAACTTTATATCTGTATCTATAGTTTGTCATACAACTAATGTCAAGGTCATAATACACAACCACTACACTATGAGGATCCCTCATTTATCCTTTTATTAATACTTTCACCTTTCTCTCATTTGCTGCCTTCTAAAGAAGCTAGAAACAGGAGAGTAACTTAAAGAAAAAGTAAAGAAAGTTAAGGATATAAGGATAAGGACAAATAAATATTAAAAACAACAAAATAACATAGAAAGAATAAAATGAAGCAAAATATTTCTCTTTTAAAAATTAATAAAATTTATAAAGCCTTAATATTAATGGCAACCATATAACAGAGAGAAGATATCAATAATCTGGAAGAGGAAAGAAAACTCGTGTGTACAGTGTAGAAGATAAAGTCCTTAAAATGACATTAATAGAATACTATGAACTATATTTCACCCATAAATTTCACAATTTAAAAGAAATATGATTTCTGAAAATCTTTAATATACCAAAACCCACCCAAGATGGGATATACAGCATTAGTAGTACTGTGAATATTAATAAAACAGAATAGTATAATGAAACTCCATAGAAAATGTGATCTCCAGAAATATATAAAGAATTTTTTCAAGAAGCAAAAATTTTATGTTCTTGATGAAAATGAAAGGAGTATGTTTTTTTTCCTTTTATTAAAAATTTCCACCTCCTCTCATTTCCCACCCCCCCACTTCCTCTCACCTTCCCTCTCCAGTCCAAAGAGCAATCAGGGTTCCCTGCCCTGTGGAAAGTCCAAGGTCCTCCCCCCTCCATCCAGGTCTAGGAAGGTGAGCATCCAAACAGGCTAGGCTCCCATAAAGCCAGTACGTGCAGTAGGATCAAAAACCCATTGCCATTGTTCTTGAGTTCTTAGTAAGTCCTCATTGTCGGCCACATTCAGAGAGTCCAGTTTGATCACATGCTCCATCATTCCCAGTCCAGCTGGCCTTGGTGAGCTCCCATTAGATCAGCCCCACCATTTCAGTGGGTGGGCACACCACTTGCCTCGCAGTCCTGACTTCCTTGCTCATGTTCTCCCTTCTGCTCCTCATTTGGACCTTGTTCCTTGGGCAGCTGAGGAGAGAGTGCCTGGACTGGCCTTATCCTATAGCCACACTGATGAATATCTTGCATATCACCATAGAACCTTCATCTGGTGATGGATGGAGATAGAGACAGAGACCCACATTGGAGAAAGGAGTATTTCTTAATGTATTTTATTAGTCAAACATTACCCTGATATTTCAAAAGGACAGAAACTGGAAAGAACTAAACAAGGGAACAAGAGAGGGACAGAGAGAAATTATGTGAATCCAATATTTAATACTACACAGGAAAAAGCTAGGAAATAGAATGGCACAAAACATAAAATTATTATATACTATCATCATTGAAATGATTATACACTCAATAAAAGTTGTAAACAAATATATGTTTCATATACCTGCTACAATGTTTCTTCTAGTACATTATCCTGGTGTGTGTCCCTGTGCATGCATGTATGCATATGTGCACATGTGTGCCTGTGCATGTGGAGCCAGAGGACAGCCTCTTGTGTTTGTCAGATTTCTGAAATTCAGCTTTTTAGTTATCCCTGAGACTTGTTGAATAGACAGAGCTGGTTGGCCCCAAGGATACACCTATACACATATCTCCACTTTCCAGTGGTGCAATTAGAACTGTATACCAATTCTTGTGAATTTTATATGGAGACTGCTGAACCAAGAACATGTGCTCACACTTGCATGAGAAGCCCGGTCTCAAAACCAGAAATAAACATTAGCATAATGTGTATGAGTAGTTCTAGCTCATTTTATCCTTTAGAAGATTTGTATGGTCCACAGCTACTGGTCTGCAGCTGATCTTATGGTGGCAGTTGTAGCATTCCTCTGTGGGATAGAAACTGTTACACAATTTCATGCCTCTTTCTTAGCCACACAGAAAGAGGAATGCGCGTGACAGACAGGTGGAAAATTACAGAAAGTAATAGAAGGAAAATCACAAACCAAGGAGCCCAACAATGACCACAATAACTCAAACATCTAGAGACCCTTCACCAGCACACCTCAAAGAAGGGAAACACACAAA
>NW_004949169.1:1070883-1108072 GCF_000317375.1 Microtus ochrogaster | reverse complement strand
GAAAAAAACAAAAAAAAAAAAAAAAAAAAGATTTGTATGAACAACATTGTAATAAAAATGCAAAGCCATTCCATTATTGCATAAATGTCTCCAAACTATGGTTTGTAATGAGTATTAGTGTCCTCCTTTCTTCCTCATTTCGAGACACCTGACAACCATCAAAATGTTATCCATCTTCGTAATTTTGCCATTTTCACATATATAAGATAGAATAATCCAATATGCTATCGTTTAAATTGATTTGTGTCACTCTCTCAGCATAACAATCTAGATCCAGCCAATCTATATTTTAATCCTTTACTGATTTTTATTTATGAGTAGTATTACATAGCATGAAAATATCCATTTTAACTCTTCAGCAATTGTTCACTTTAATATTTTTGTTGTTTTTGACTACTACAACCAAAGCTGCTGTAGATAAAAATGGGCATTCTTTGAATAAATACAAGCTTTTACACTTTTTAGGATAAATGTTGAAGATTGTTAGTCATGTGTCATATGTAATTTTCACACTTAATTCTTTGAGAAATTTCCAAAACATTCTCCAAATTGACCAGGCCAAACTTACATTTCCACTAGAAAATTTTGGGTATCTAGTATTTTTCTGCATCTTTTGCCAATAATCAGCACTGTGTATTTTTTTCTGTAGTTCTAATCCCTCTTGTAACTCATTTAGATTTTAATTAGCATGTTTTGATGACTAGTGATATGGAATATGTATGATCATGTTGTTATTAGTTAAAGATCTAAAAGGGCCTAGTGGTGCTAAGTACTTCTTCATCCTTGATTTGCTCTCCACTTGTTGCAACCATTCTTAAGAGTGCTGATGTTTCCAACAAAAACTGTAAACATTTATACAACTATATATTTTACTATATTACTATGTATATGATACCACATTGTATTATTTATTAATCATAATAATATATTACTATTGTATTACACTACTATATATTACTACTATATTTATGTTGTAATCAGCTTCAACTTTGCTGGCTTTGAGGCTGTTTGATTTCATGTATATTTAGAATTTCTATATTGTTTTGGTGTACAGATACCAGTTTACAAATACCCCTTATGTTTTGGTGACTTTTTTGCTCTGAAGTCAAATGTCTCAGTAATAAATGCAGCCATTTTTGCTTTGTTTTAACTAATACACACATACACACACACACATATATACATATATATGTATATATATATGTATATATATATATTGTTGTACTCCAACTTACCTAATAGCATATTTAGGTAAGCATTTCTAAATACAGATTAATTTTTCTTCATCTACTAGTTAGTACTCATGCAATAACTATTTTACAGAGATACTTTCATTTAATTATTACTTATAATTCCTTTTGTTTTTCTGTTTTTGTTTATTTTAACTTGGGTGGTTTGAATTAATTTTAGGCTGCAAGTATTTTGTTGACTGTGATATTTTGTATTGTTTAGTCATTAGTTTTGAAAACACACATCAATAACTTTTCCTATTTTACTGTTGTCAATTTTCCACTCGTAGTTCCGGTATCTTTTTTCTGTATACATTTCTCATCCATACAATCTGCAAACATACCTCTTTTCCATTAGTGGACATTCATTGCCCAAAATGATGGGTTTTATAATGTCTTTTTTCTTCATTATACACCCTGAACATTTTCACATTCCACACTCCTAGCTAATCATTTTTCTACCTCATTTTTGTATCTTTTAAATGTATTTAATTATTACTATTTCATCGACACCTTCACACAATTTGAGCAACAAATCAAGTTGTTGTAAATTTATTGAAACTGAGTCTCACTATGTAGTCCTGGTTGGCCTGAAACTCAACATGTAGACTAGGTTAGCCAAAAACTTACAATGATTTTTCAGCCTCTGCCTCCTGAATGCTGGTATTTGAGCTGTGCACCACATCTGGCTGTTCTACAATTTTTGTTTTTACTATAAAATCTCATTCTAAAAGTTAATGAGAATATCAGTTTATTACGCAAAACCTTGTTTTAATCTAGTCAAAGTTTTTGTTTCTAAGTTATAGGGGGATAAAACCATTTCTTGTATTCTGTTACTTACTATTGAGACAAATTCCTACTGTCCTTCAGCATGGGAAGATTATGAATAAAAATACTTAATTTTCTTTGATCAGAAAATATTTTATGATTCTTTAATATTTATATGTATATATTTAAGGAATATCTTTCTTGTTATAGGGATATGGCTTGTAAATGATTTAAGTTTTATTTATAGTTTATTTTGTCCTGCAATATAGATGGCTCAAAATCAATGTTGCTAATTTATCTATAGTCATCACAGTTTCAACCAAAGCCTTAATGATCTTTCTTCAGAATACATAAATGCATTATGTATTAAAATCACCAGACTATCCAATCTTAGATACTTTAATTTAGTTGTTATTTATACATTAGTTAAATATTTATCAATAGTTGTCTTATTCTTTACTTGACATCTAGAGGAGTAATTTTTAATTGACTAATAATGGATAACAATACATGTGTAAGTTCCCAAGCCACACTGACCCTCAATACTCATTGTAAAGGAAATTTGACATAAACTATTCATTTAAAACTTTGCGTTTCCTGAATCCAATATTACCATTGAAGTGCTATTTATATTAAAAGGATACTATGTGTATTATACAGTTCCTCTGATCTGTTTCAAGTAAAAATTTTGGGCCATCTAAATGCCTCAGGTTGTAAAGGTGCTTGGTATTGAGCCTCACTACTAGAGTTAGATCTCTGAGACCCAGCTGGTATAAGGAGCAAACCAATTCCTGAAGATTCCACATGCACATACACACACATTTTCAAAGAACTAAATTTAATGAACAATGTTAAAAAGAATATATTTCAGTATGTACCCAAGGTGTGCCTGGAAATTGAGATTATCAGGGTTTCTTTTTAATCATAGTTTTGTGGATTTTTTTAAAATTAACTTGCAGATAGCTAATTTGTTTATATGCCATATTCTCTGTTTTATTTATATTTTCCTTCCCACTTAGAAAAAGATAAAAGACTCCTTTACACCAATAATTCCAGTACTTCTTGACCCACTAATGTTTCCTATATACTTATATATGAGTTCTGACATTGTGTGTATCAGATTCTATATCAGTTAATTAGAACACCAAAAGCAATATGCTTCTTTTCTTTTATGGTCAGTGTATTGTCAAATGCTGTTCTGAAAAAGAATCTATTTCAAGGAGCCAGAGGCAAGATTTCTGTTTCTCACTTTTTCACCTTGTCTTTTTCTTATTTCTTCTTGAATGACCCTTATATAGCGTTTGCCCTTTCTGGTTCTACCACAAAGCAACTTTAGGTAGCATCAAAGTTCCTTACTGCTATAATTGATCGACTGTTAACTAGTCTATCTGAAACTTCCAGGCTGCAATCTTTTATATATTCTAATTACAAACTTTGCTGATGTTAATTAAGTTCATTCTGGAATTGTATCCTCCAATGTTATAACAAACTTATCCAATTTACTTTTCCTGAATAAGGGGAGTTTGCTAACTCACAAATGGTATCACACCTAGATAATTATCAAGATTTGTTTTTATCAGCATTCATCTTGAGACAGAGAGATAATCCTCCATTTTCAAAATTAAGAAACTAATCCAGCATAGGAAATTCAAATTCTCTACAAAACAAAATGAAATAACCAGAGGCAATATCATTGTATACAAGGCATTTTCTATAAATAGATCATTTAAATATATCACAAATTGCACACTGTATGAAATCATTAACATAAAAATTTGTTTTGAATAACAATCCTTTTAGAATCTGAAATTTCTTAAGAAATAATCCAAAAATCCCCTTGTAAATGTTCAAATATTTCTCTCATTTGCTGCTTTATTAAGTAAATCTTAATTTATATTAAAGATGTTTACTCTCTGAAAATAGGTAGGTAAACATTTACTAAGCAATCATAATCTCTGTAATATAAAAAGCCAACACACTGGTGTATCATTCATAATAAGCACATTCATATTTGTTTAGTTAAATAGTACATTCAGATGTTATCTAAAACCCAACAGCACTTGACACTCATAATTATAAATATCTTTTAAACTAGAACAATTGGCTTTTACCTTTGCTGTCAACATTTCAGAGAAACTTGAAAGACTTTTTTGAAAATACATGGATACATTATGATAGAAGAGAATGTTAGTTCTTTCTTTCAGACTTTTATTATTGTAAAATGGTCTTTTGTGATAGAGAATGGCAATTTAGCTCAAAGAAATAATAATAACCTCAAATAAAGGAGCAAATTTACCACTAACCATAAGCACTGTGCACTTAACAGCTACCTTACCTTTCAGTTAATAGATATAATTTACAAATGACAAAAATTGCCCTTGTCTTCAGATCACTGATACAAATTATAGTCATTATAAACATCACGTAAAATTTTGACTGAGAGGAAATTCCTCCTTGTGTATATTTTCAGTAGGTTGTACTAACTCTTAAGCTTTTTCATTTCTGGATGGATAGCTACCAAAAGAAATAATCAGAGAGATGAAACATTTATTTATTTATTTATTTATTTATTTATTTATTTATTTATTTATGGCAACCCACAGTTTTGAGTTTACTGTAACTGGGTTTACACTGGTGCACCAGGCCATTTATCTACAGACAATTTACCTTTTGAAATCACTGCTATTTTTCTTTGTTCCTTTTTTGCTTCCTTTATTCTGAAATAGTAATGATTAATGAAAGAAAAAATAGTACAAAATCCACGGAAAAATATAAATAAGGGTAGTTCCACTCTATTTTAAATGACAAAAGTGATAATTTGTGTAGGGCATGAAAAACATTTGGAAATATTTTCCATAACCCATGGGTCCTTGTTTCCTGTTAAATAGCCACAGAGACAGAATGCTACAAAACAGGATTTTTTAAAAGTGTGGTCAACCTAAAATAAGACATGAAAAATGATTATATAGGACATCCTCAGTTTTGTTTTTTTTGTTTTTCCAGACAGGGTATTTCTTACAGCACTGACTGTCCTGTAACTTGCTTTGTAGAACAAGATGGCCTCAGATTCACAGAGATCCACCTGCTTCTGCTTCCTGAGTGCTTAAATTAAAGGCCTGTGCCACCATGGCCTGGCTAACATCTCCTCTAGTTAAAGTTAAAATTAATTCTGATGATCACTATTCATTTTGCATCCTAAATAGTCTGAGCATTGGAATCCATAAGATTTCTCACCAATGGTATACTGTTAAAATTGTTCCAGTCAAGAGGAAATGTATTGCTTCATGAAATAGCCATATTTTATCATAAACTACAGTGTGTTAAATACGATGTTTTTTTTTTCATTGAAAAAAGCTTTCCATTTTAATTACTCAGCATAAGTAGTTTTGTTGTAGGGCCCACAAAATATATTCTTCTTCCTGTAGTTTGAAAAATGATCATGCTACCCAAGTAAGTCTTGCACAGTTCTATTAACTACAAGTGGAGAGGAATCCACCTGGCCATTGAGTGACAGACTTCTTTTGACTAGTCACCACATCAACTCTTTTAAAACTGTCCTTACGAGTTTGTTGTTTAAAGATATCACCGCTGAAAGTTACACAAAAATTTGAAGGACCAACACTATACAAACTTCTACCACAATGCCCAGAATAAAACTGAATGTACTGGAATGTGCTTTAGTCTCTAAAAACTCTTTTTTTTTTCAACATAAAAGCTTTATTTTTACTTCTCAGCATCTTTTTTTCACTTTTTTTTATTTATTAAAGATTTCTGCCTCCTCCCCGCCACCGCCTCCCATTTCCCTCCCCCTCCCCCAATCAAGTCCCCCTTCCTTGTTAGCCCAAAGAACAATCGGGGTTCCCTGCCCTGTGGGAAGTCCAAGGACCACGCTGAACATAGCGGACAATGAGGACTACTGAGAACTCAAGAACAATAGCAATGGGGTTTTGATCCTACTGCACGTACTGGCTTTGTGGGAGCCTAGGCAGTTTGGATGCTCACCTTACTCCTGAACATCTTAAGGTGGATTGGTTGCAGCTTTCTGCATCAAAATGTGCTTTTGAAATCAACTCTTGCTGAAGAACATTGAGGTTATTTTCTACCAGGATATATTACACTGCCTCTTTCTCGTACAGTGGATGGTTTTACTTTAAACAACTCATGTATAAAAGAAAAGTGTAAATAATACAACCCCACAAGGTTCAAGTGAAAATTGAATGAGAAAATGTATATAACCTGTTAATTCAGCATTCCGGAATGCTCCTGGACAGCTCAGAACCTGGCAAGCAGAGCCCCTTGCTCCGATTCTCACCACAAATGCTTGACTGTGACCCTACAGTGAAGCCCAGAGGCCAACACTGCAAAAGCTGGGAAAGGAGAAAAACAAAGCAGAATTGTTGCCTAGGGGCTCACCATCCATCTACATGTTCATTGGTAAATGAATTTCCTTAGCACAAAGTTAGAGAGGAGAAACAGAGAAAAGTAGGAGAGAAGGCTTCCAAAGTGACTTAGGGAGAATGTTTAAAAGATAAGCGTGGCAAAGGATGCCGGAGGATGTTTCACGTAAAGAAAAGGAAAAAATAACTGAAAAGGAAAGGATCTAACTAGACACAGATTTGAAGGGAGCTGAAATTTTAGGGAAGCCGTGAAAGTTTTGTTTCTTTGGTTGTTTTTGTTATCTGTTTGGGGTTTTGTCGGTTAGTTTCTTTTGGTTTTTGAAACAGGCTGGGGGTGGACAAGTAGCTCACTTGGTAGAGTGCTTTCCTAGCAAATACAAGATCACATATATCGTCAACATACAACACAATATATTAGCAGCAATGGAAGGTAGAAACATGAGGATCATAAACTCCCTTCCGGGGTCATGCATTACCAGTATCACATACACAATAAAATATCAATTAATATTAATTATCATGAGTGTGTTAACTATGCTTTATTTCTCCCCATAAGTACTGATACATGGGGACCTATTTGAATGTTGAGGAATTATAAGGTAGGAAACACAGCAGCTGTTTGAGACTATTGCCTTATTAAATATTTGTCAGTTTTAATTAATGTAATATCTAAGACCTAACTTTAATATATCTTCCTGATTCCCACTGAAATTATAGAAGCTATTACAAATGAAAGCTCTTAAATTTTTATATCATGAGTACATGACTTGAGATGTGTCAGTATATGAGATAAATACTTATTTAAAAGAAAAGATTTAAGTTACAAAGCGTACACCAAAATATCATCATAATAATGGCTAAATGACCATATATTCCAGATTTATACAAGAAGGGATTGAAATATTTTGATTAAAAAAAGCTAAATATGCTTTCATTTGCACTTTTATACTTTGGACTACATATATGGGCTAAATTTAACTCTGTCAGTTAGGTCAGATTTTAGTATACAAAGGTGACAAGTGTAGTTTTTCCAACAGAACATTTATATACATTCATGAAGCCTGATTTACAATTTGATCAATTGCAAACTTTTAGAGACTTGGAGAGGGATTGCCCTAAATCTAAACATATTTTCTGTGGTATTAAGAATGGACCTAGAGCCTTAATCATGATAGGCAACTCTCTTCTGGAGTCATGCATCACCAGTTCTTTTTAGCTTTACTTTGACATCAAACAAAGAAACCCCTTGATTTAACCTTCCAAGTAGTTGAAACTGTAGGTGTGTATAATGACACTTCTCACCCAGTATTACTGTCTTATACTCTTAGCTTTTAACGTGAATCATATTTTATAAGGTGCTCCTGCCCCCTTTTAACTTTGGGGAAAAGCTATGTATCAGTCTGTACCTCCTGTAATGTTTGTATGCCCAACAAGATGCAGAATCTACCTGCTTGTGTTTGTACTTAAAATGGAGTCTACCAGAGCAAGACATTTTCTGAAAAAACATTTTACATAATACAAAGTATTTCAAAACAGACACAGTGTGATACCAACATGTTCTTTTTGCTTTTAGTTATTTTTAAATGAAACTTGAGGTTATTTTTGATTAGTTTTTAATATATTTACTTTTTGTTAGTTATTTGAGAATTTTATATGATTTGTTTTGATCATATTAACACAGATTCAATCCAAGAAAAATTAATGACAACTTAGAATGTGTAAATATACCCTTTATTTTTAAGTGAGACTTCAAAATTAGATCCAAGGAACACAGTGCTTCCCTTAGGGTGAACTATAGATAGAATATGAGTTAGATATGATTTGCAATTTCAAGAGACTATCATGAAAATGATGTGATTGAATTTATTTAGCTCATATCAGCATCTCTGGCCAACCCTGCTTACAAGATGCCCAGGGCTGAAAGAACATTGAGAGTCTTTCTGCCTTATTCATACTACGTTTCAGCATAGTTATTGTGAGCTATTAGATCTTTAAACACTATATTACATTTACACCATTTCTCATTTTTTTAAAAGCTAGTCCTTCTCCATGCCTAATTCAGAATTAATTAATAGGTCCAGAAAAGCATCAATTTTTAAGATTTCAGTATATTTATTCTTACAAAGGCTTCAAAAGTTAGTGTGAAAATCTCAAATTTTAAATTAAATTACAGAATCTTAACAAATATAAATTCCAGGCAACATCAATCACTGAAGATCAAAGTAGAATTTACTGTCAAAATCTGAATGAAAGCTATTAATATTAAGATTGTCAATGACAATTTAATTGAGTTCTTAAAAAACACCATCATAAATATTTTAAGGAACTGACAGAACAAACATAGATAAATTCAACTCTAAACGAGACAAAGTTTAAGAGTGAAAGATGATGCTAGCAAGTACCATGACAATTTAGTTAAGCTTAAGTTTTAAAAAAAAATACCCATTATATTTACTGAGTAAAATTTGATTTTCCAAACATTTAAATATTTTTGTAGAAAGTTTGGATGAGAAAATGAGACAGCATTTACCATAAGACACTTTGGAGTGTATCAGTAAATTGGGAGCTCATCTGGGCTATTTTACAATCATCCTTATGTTTCTCAAACTAAAGCCATAATCGCTACCATGCAACACAAACTCACTTCATTTTCTCACTTATAAATATATCTTATTGTCAGTCCTACTGCAGTGATTTTAGGTATATTAGAAGGAAACAATGGTATCAAACTTTTGAAGTTTATAGTCTATGGGAGTTATATACATCAATTCACATTAAAGATACACTTAGTAGTTACTACAAGAAGGGAAATATTGAAGTTTGACAACCTAAATGATGAAAACTATGCTGAAAATGTCAAGTATTAGCAAAAAAAATGTAGAATAAAACATGACTTATAAAGGGGAAATTAAAGGAATGGTAAGATTTTAAGTATGATATCAACCACAATGTTTTTTGAGAGATAAATGTACAATCAATTATTTACCAGTTGGAATATTTTTTTAAAATTTATTCTTTATTCATTTTACATTCCAACCACAGTTCTCCTTACAAACCCTCTTCTCGCCCCACTGCTTTTCCCCAGCACATCTTCTGAAAGGTTAAGGCCTCCCATGGGGAGTCAACATTAAGTTGAGGCAGGACCAAGCCCCTTCCCCTGAATTTACATCTAATATTCACTTATGAATGAATAGATACCATGTTTATCGTTCTGAGTATGTGTGACCTCACTCAGGATTTTTTTCTAGTTCTATCCATTTACCTGCAAATTTCAAGATGTCATTGTTTTTAACAACTGAGTAATACTCCATTTTGTTAATGGACCACAGTTTTCTTATCCATTATTTGGTTAAGGGGCTTGAGTTTGTTTTCAGGTTCTGGCTATTATGAATAATGCTACTATGAACACTGTTGAACAAGTGTCCTAGTGATATGATTGTAGATATTTTGGGCATATGACCAAGAGTGGTATCACTGGGTCTTAAGGTAGACTGATTCCCAATTTTCTGAGAAGTTGCAATACTGATTTCCAGTGACTATACAAGTTTGCCTTCATACCATCAGTGGAAGTGGATTCCTCATGCTCCATATCCTCTCCAATACAAGCTATCCTCAGTGGGTTTTTTTCTTAACCATTCTGACAGGTGGAAGATGGTATCTCTGAGTTGCTTTGATTTATATTTCTCTGATGCCTAAGCATGTTGAGCAATTCAATAAATCTCTTTCGATCGTTTGTGATTCTTCTCCTGAGAATTCTCTGTTTAGATCTGTATCCCATTCTTTAATGGGATTATTAAATATTTTGCCATCTAGGTTTTAGTGTTCATTATATAGCCTGGAGATTAGCCCTCCATCAGATGTAGGATTGTTGAAGTTATTTGCCCTTTCCATAGGCTATCATTTTGTCTTATTTACCCTGTCTTTTACTTTAAAGAAGCTTTTCCGTTTCAGATCCTAGGACTGCTTGATGGTATGCTGTATAAACTGGGCATGCAAGATTCACATAGAAATGACTGCTTAACTTGCCTAAACATGAGACAATCCTTCGAGGTTCTTGCTACAAGAAAGATTCTGCCAGACATTCTGCAGGACACAGAAGTGACTGACAAACTGCCAATGTAAGCAGAACTGTCTTTGGAATTTCTTGTTTCATGGAAATGTCTGCCAGAAACTATGGGCCTGTAGGCTTAATATGGATGCCTCAATGTTACAGAAGAACTTTGGGTGACTGTTCAGGCATTAATACATCTCTGTCAATTGTAAAGCTTTGGAAGTTGCTTACAATGCACTTCCTGTTAACTTAGGTAATATTATATACTTCTGGAGTCTTTGGTGGATACTTCTGGAGTCTTTGATGGGATTGAAGAAAGATAGTTAAAATTATAATAGATAAATTAGATATAAAAGTTCAGACACGCAAAGATAGGATAGATGATAGAGTATTTTCCTTAATTTGCCAAATATAAATGTACTAAATAGTGTAACTATAATTCTTGCTTGATAACTGTTTTGTATGTAATCTTGCTATGTTAAAGTTGAAATCTTCATTTTTATCTATACAGAAAATGGTAGGTAATGTGGGATTCACCACTTTATGCTCTGGATGTGTTTTATTACCATTGGTTAATAAAGAAGCTATTTGGGAGTATGGTAGCACAAAATGGGTCAAGGTGGGAATTCCAAGCAGAGATAAAGGAGAAAAGTAGGCAGAGTCAAGGAGATGCCATGTAACTGCCAAAGGAGAAAGATGTCTACCCTGGAACCTTACTGGTAAACAATGAGCCTCGTGGTAAAATACAAAATAATAGGAATGGGTTAATTTAAGCTATAAGAATTAGTTAATAAGAAGCCTGAGCTAATAGGCCAATCAGTGTTTTAATTAATACAGTTTCTGTGTGATTATTTCAGTTCTGGGTAGCAGGAAAATGGAAAAGCAGTCTCTGCTACAGTGACTAACATTGGATGTTCATTGAAACTTGGTTAACAAATGCTAACATTAATGCCAAGCCAGTAAAAAACAGACAATAAGTTTAAAAAATATATACATTTAAAATTATAAGATAAAGTATTCTCAAATATATTGCCCTAATTTAAGTAGTTCCAATTGTTCTCCATAATTTGAAACAACACTTGCTTCAAAGTAAGAAAATTTTAGATTGTTGAATCTGATACATATATGTAGGAAGAGGGCCTGCTTGTTCATCCCTGCTGCCCAGCTAGCTTAGGCCTGAAATAATCACATAGAAACTGTATTAATTAAATCATTTCTTGGCCCATTAGCTGTAGCTTTTTTATTGGCTAACTGTTATATTAATTTAACAGATTTTTATTAATCTGTGTATTGCCACATGGCAGTGGCTTACTGGGTAAAATTCCCATGTCTGTCTCTGGTGGATCCATGGCATCTCTGACTTTGCCCTTCTTTCTCCCAGCATTCAGTTCTGTCTTCTCTGCTTACCTAAGTTTTGCCCTATCAACAGTCCAAGGAAGTTTATTTTTTCATTAAGACAGAAGTACCTCCCACATCACATGTAGATTCTTATGAACTGTTGTTTCCTGAATGCATCTAGGAGATAACAAGAGGTATAAGATTAATCTGTGACAGTCTGTCTCTCCATGTATGCCAAGTGATAAAGTGTGCCTATCTGTTAGTTGAATTCAATTTCAAAATGTCAAATAATAAATTAATGGCGAGATATGATTTTCCTGGAGGTGATATTGAGCTGAAAATTTCTTGATTGCTATTCCTTGAAGAACCTTCATGTATATACAGAATATAGTTTCCATCACCATGGTACTGATTTCATCACTGTTTTGTTATAAGACTCTGATAAATAAGAAATAAATTTAAATTAAATTAATTTTTAGTCATGGAAGCATTTGCCTGAATAATATCAATAGATAAAATGATGATGTGCAAACATATATGTATATATATATGCTTAAAAATTGTATTTTGCTTGTATGCTTTAGAAATACTATTTTATAAAATTACATTTAGTAGTAATATAGAAGTAATGTAGTTTGAACATTTCAATTAGATTGGATTGTGTGATACCCAGATATCTTATGAAGCATTAACCCTATGTATGTCTGTAATGGTGTTTCTAAAGGAGAATGACAGAATACTTGATAGGATAAATGAAGAAATGGGGTTCTAATATGGTCTGTTTTATCTAAGTGGCAAGGTGTGCAGATGAGGCAAAAAGCAAAATAATAGTGAATTTGTTCTTTCGCTTTTTACTCATTCCTTACTTGGAGTCAAGAAAGATCACAACTGAAAGAGCTTGGATCTTTTTACTCTGGAGGTTGTAATAAGTAGCCTTGTAGTCTTCATGATTTTGATTTTGACTTGATATTTACAAGTTTCACTGTTTTTAGTTCTTTCTTTTTTTTTACATTTATTTTATTTTTACTTAAAAATTTCCACCTCCTCCCATTTCCCTCCACCTCTCCCCATCCCTCCCCCTCCCTCTCCAGTTCAGAGAGCAGTCAGGGTTCTTTGCCCTGTGGGAAGTCCAAGGTCCTTCCCCTTCCATGCAGGTCTAGGAAGGTGAGCATCCAAACAGGCTAGGCTCCCACAAAGCCAGTATATGCAGTAGGATCAAAACCCATTGCCACTGTTCTTGGCTTCTCAGTCAGCCCTCCTTGTCCGACATGTTCAGAGAGTCTGGTTTTATCCCATGCTTTTTCAGTCACAGTCCGCTGGCCTTGATGAGCTCCCATTAGATCAGCCCCACCGTCTCAGTGGGTGGATTCACCCCTTACGGTCTTGACTTCCTTGCTCATGTTCTCCCTCCTTCTGCTCCTCATTGGGACCTTGGGAGCTCAGTCGAGTACTCCAATGTGGGTCTCTGTGGCCATGCTATCATCATCAGTGTATCTCCTTCTTTCAGATAGCCAATAATAAGTCTTATCAAACTTTATAATCATGATATCCAATTATCACATCATTTTCTTCTTTTAAACATCTGTCTGTTTATCTATTTGTTCCCCTATTTTCTTTATTAACTGTCTGCAGACAATTATAATATAGTCTATGATAAAATATTTCCTCAAAAATCATAAATAGTATATACCCAGTTATTCTTAGCCAAAATACAGAAATATTGTCTTAACCCTCAATAAATACTACCATCATTTTTATTTAAGATGCAGTCTCTTCCTTAACATTGTTTAAAAATTTAATAATGCTATGTATTGTATTTTTTGTAATTTGCCAGTTGGCTCATGGTACATAGACACAAAACATCAAAAATATTCACATTAACATATAATTCTTGATCAATGATTTGTTGCATATAAAGAAATAACTGAATTGATCACATATTGCTTAGTCTCACTTCTATTCTACAGTGTCACTGATTTCCTTCTATTACCAAGATGAATTGTTTACAAAATAATTATGATGAATCTTCTTCCAAGCATTGATATTTTCCTGATTTTTCATTTTTTCTTTACATGTTTATGAGTTTTCATCATATTTGCTTCTTATCATCATTTTTGCTTAATACTTAACATACATAGGATGACAATTATGAATACCTATACTTGATTTTTTAAGTATTAGTCACAAAACTATATTGATATTATTTTTAAAAAATGACTGTTTTCCGGGAAACATGCTTTAACTTCTGAATCAATACACTTTGGTTCCCCAAATCAGGTTGTTCTTTAAGGGATCAACTAGGATAGCTACGTGTCTGAAAATTGATATAGCTATCTCCCACCACATCAAAAGATCACAATACATTAATATCCTGTAAATTGAGTTTATTGTGATCAGATGCGAAAAGAATATGTGGTGCTTTAGTAATTTAATTACTTTCATTTTCTCAGTGCTATCACCCATTTACACAATTGAGATATTTTGACATATAAGAAATATATAATTAGAAGTCATTATTGATATTTGTCTACTAAATCAATGGACTTGTGAGCATGTAAAAATTGGTTATTGGTGGGTTTCAAGAAGCAAAAAGAAGAGATGCTAGAACAACTAAGATTTAGTCTACCTATTAACTATATATACTACTTCCCATCTTCAGTGATATTTTTCTCCATATTGCTCACTTTCAGCCCTTACTTAAATACCCTCTATGTTTTTTAAGGATTTTTCCCAAAATAATTTTATTATAGTACATAATACTTAAAATATCTTGATTCTTTGTTGGTACCTTATAAGTAAGGATTATTCCAACACTGTTGCAAAGCTTGGTAAATATGTAGATCATCAGAAAATTGCTTTTTCAGTTTGATACAATAGGTTTATGATGAGCATAGGAAGGAAAAATTTTAATAAGCCTCCTAGAGTATTGGTCCTAACTCATTTTTGAACTACCATTTGAAAAATTTGCATATATAGGACAGGACCATATCATAGTAAGCAATGCCTTAAATTGTAAATGCTTATACATTTCACTGCATAGCCTTAGCTGATTCAGACTTTTTCCTATTCACCCACCCAAAAGGAGTGTATTCATAGTGCTGGGATACATAAGGATGTTTTGATATAAATGCATGCACTCTGGATATATGTCCCTTATCCTATCTCTGTTCGTCTACTTTGCTCCCCTGGACAGTTTTGCTTCTATTTTCATGTCACAGGTATATATAATGCTAAAATATATATATAATATCTAGGAACTACATATTGGATAATACATGATACTTATCTTTCTGAGTGTGACAGTTTACTTAAACTTATTATCTCTACTTGTATCCATTTTCTACAAACAAGGTAACTCCAGTGGTGTAGGAAGTCTTTCTGTTTATGTGTTGCTTTCTTTGGCTAATGAATAAAGAAATGGCCTTGGCCTTTTGATAGGGCAGAACTTAAGTAGGTAGGGAAAAACAAAACTGAATGCTGGGAGGAAGAAAGCAGGGTCAGAGAAAGAAGCCATTGATTCTCTGCCTGAGATAGACGCCAGTTAGAATCTTTCCTGGTAAGCCACAGCCACGTGGCAATACACAGATTAATGGAGATGGGTTAAACTAATATGTAAGAGTTAGCCAAAAAGAAGTTAGAGCTAATGGCCAAGCAGTGATTTAATTCATACAATTTCTGTGTTTATTTCGGATGTAAGCTAGCTGGGCAGCCAGGATGAACAGTTTTGCTCTCCCCTAGCAAAACTCTGGAAGTTCTTTTATTGTATTGTTTTAACTACCCTAAGTTTTTGTTTATCCACATGAAGTTGATTATCCTTTCAAGGTCCATAAAGAACTGTGCTACTATTTTTATTTTTTATTTATCTATCTATTCATTTATTTATTTTACATCCAAACTCCAGTTTTTCTCTCTTCTCTTTTCCCAGTCTCCCGCCCCATTTATTGGAATTTTAAAAGGGATTGTGCTGAATTTGTCGATTGCTTTTGGCAGGATGGCCATTTTTAATAGTTTAATCCTGCCAATCATTGAGAATTGGAGATCTTTCCCTCTTCTTATATATTATTTAATTTCCTTCTTCAAAGAATTAAAGTTTTTGTCATAAAGTCTTTCATTGTTTGGTTAGATTTACCCTACAGTATTTTATATTGATTTTGGTATATTATATAGGATATCATTTCCATGATTTCTTTCTCAGATTGCCTATCATTTGTGTATATAGGTTATTCATTTTTCATCAGTGAATCTTGTATCCATTCACTTTGCTGAAGGTGTTTCTCATCTGTAAGCATTATATGAAAGAATTTATAGGGCCTCTTATGTATAGTATCATATCATCTATAGATAGCATAATTTGACATCTTCCTTTCTACTTTGTATCCCTCAATCTACTTCAGTTTCCTTAATGTTCTAGCTTGAACTTCAAGTAGTATATTGAATAGATATCTAGAGACTGGTCAGCCTTGTGTTGTTCTTGATTTTATTGGAACTGATGTGAGTTTCTCCAATATTTCTCCACTTAGTTTTTGTTTAGATAACATGTTCATTGGTGAGAGTGGGGTACTGAAGTCTCCCATTATTAATGTGTGAGTTTCAATGTATGATTTAAGTTTTAGTTATATTTCTTATACAACTTGGGTGCATCATTTTGGTGGATTTTTCCTTTGATGAGTATGAAATATCCTCCATCTATTTTCATTAATTTTTGTTTGAAAACTTTTTCATCCTATCACAAAGAAGCATGTAAACCTGCATTCATTGCTAGACTAGTCATAATAAACAAGTAATACAACCAACCTATAGGTATATACTAAAAAAAATGGAATGAATAAAAATTGAAGTTTCTTATAACAGCTACAAATAAGACTGGAGTGGTGTGGTACCATGGTTTGTATTCTGTCAATTATATTTTAAATAAACGCTGATTGGCCAGGCAAAAAGTATAGGCAGGGAAAACAAACAGGAAGTAAAGGCAGGTGAATGAGAACAGGAGAATTCTGGGAAGAAGTAAACCCATTCCTCTGCAGTTCTGGTCCAGTCACAGAAGAAGCAAGATGTGACTGCCTCACTGAAAAAGGTACCAAGCCATGTGGCTAACACAGATGAGAATAATGGGCTAATACAAGTTATAAGAGGTAATATGAAGCCTGCGTTAATAGGCCAATCAGTTTATAGTTAATGTAGACCTCTGTGTGATTCTTTGGGACTTAACAACTGCAGGAACTGGGCAGGACAGAAACCCCATCAACACTAGAGGTCTGTCAATCCCTGATTTCAAGCTATGTTATAGAGCTGTAATAATAAAAACTGCATGATATTGGCATAAAAACAGACATGCTGATCAGTGGCATCGAATCTAAGACCCAGAAAAATATTCACATATCTATGAACACCTGTTTTTTTTTTAACTTTTTAAATTTTTTTAACTTTTTAAAAATTCTTTGTGGGTTTCATGTTATGCATCCCAATCCCTTCTTCTTCTCATCCTGTCATATCTGCCCTCTGTTCTTGCAACCTCCTCCCCAAAAATAAAATTTAAAAGAGAACAACACTAAAAAAAGCAAAATAACTAATATACAGAATAAAAAGTCTTGTCATGAAACTGTAGTGTGACACAATGAGTCACACAGTATATATACACTTTAGTTCATAGTTTATACATTCTTACATGTTAGTGTTCCTTGCAATAAGTAATTGGTCTGGTTCAAAGCCTCTGTCTTCTACTAGACACTTGGCACTGGGTACTCATTGGGACTCTTCTTGATTATACTGTTGTTGCCCTGTGAACACCTAATTTTTGACAAAGAAACCAGAAACATACAATGGAACAAAGAAAGCATTTTCAACAAATAGTGCTGGTTCAACTGAATGTCATCATGCAGAAGAATGCAAATAGATCCATAGCTATCACCCTGCACAAAACCCAAGTCCTCTACTGCGGTGGGAGGATAAAGTTGTAGAGCCAATTTGGAATCAATATCATGGTTTCTCAGAAAATTGGGAAATAATATACCTGAAAGCCCAGCTAAAACACTCTGGGTATTTGCACTTAGATGTTCCATCCTCTCACAAGGACACTTGATCAAACATGTTTACAGTGGCTTTCTTCACAGTATCCTGAACCTGGAAACAACTTAGGTGTCCCTCAACTGAAAAATGGATAAAAAAAAAAAACATGTTACACTGACACAATGAAATATTACTTAGCTGTTAGAACAATGGCATCATAAAATTTGCAGGCAAATGAATGGAACCAAAAAAAAAAAAACATCCTGATTGAGGTAACCTAGACCCAGAAAGTTAAACATTGTTTGCACTCACTTATAATTGGATATTAACCGTAAAGTAAATGATAACAATGCTATGTTTTACAGAGAGACTAAGTGGTGAGGATGGCTTATCAGGGGTAGAAACATCTCCTTGTAAAGGAGAAATAGAGTAGATTTTTGTGGGTGGACTGGGGGCAGTTGGGTTTTCTAACAGGATGAATCAAATGAGAGAGAAAATATTAAGAAAAATGACTGGAATTGGGGACTTTTTAGGGCAAGGCAGAAACCTAGTGCAAGGGAAATTGTAGTCAGAGGCTGCACCTTCATTCCCCAGCTACGCAAACCCGAAATAACCACACAAAGACTGTACTAATTAGAACATTGTTTGGCTTATTAGCTTACAGGAAAGTCCATGGAATCTAGGATTGTCACCCTAACAGACATGTTTTTTTTTTTATTGAGAAAAGGAAAAAAAAAGTTTCCCCCTCCTCCCAGCCTCCCATTTCCCTCCCCCTCCTCCCACCCTTCTCCCCCTCTTCCCACCCTTCTCCCCCACCCCCCACTTCTCTCCCCCTCCCTCTCCAGTCCAAAGAGCAGTCAGGGTTCCCTGCCCTGTGGAAAGTCCAAGGCCCTCCCCTCTCCGTCCATGTCTAGAAAGGTGAACATCCAAACTAGCTAGGCTCCCACAAAGCCAGAACATGAAGTAGAATCAAAACCCTGTGCCATTGTCCTTGGCTTCTCATCATCCCTCATTGTTCGCCATGTTCAGAGAGTCCGGTTTTATCCCATGCTTTTTCAGTCATAGTCCAGCTGGCCTTGGTGAGCTCCCAATAGATCAGCCCCACTGTCTCAGAGGGTGGGTGCACCCCTCGTGGTCCTGGAAGGGGTACACTCATCCATTGCTGGTGGGAATGCAATCTTGTGCAACCACTTTGGAAATCAGTGTTTCGGGTTCTCAGGAAATTCGGAATCAACCTACCCCTGGACCCAGCAATACCACTCTTGGGAATATACCCAAGAGATGCCCGATCATATGACAAAAGCATTTGTTTAACTATGTTCATAGCAGTACTATTTGTAATAGCCAGATCCTGGAAACAACCTAGATGTCCTTCAGTGGAAGAATGGATGAAAAAAGTGTGGAATATATACACAGTAGAGTACTACGCTGCGGTAAAAAACAATGACTTCTCTAATTTTGCATGCGAATGGATGGAAATAGAAAACACTATCCTGAGTGAGGTAACCCAGACGCAAAAAGATGAACATGGGATGTACTCACTCATAATTGGTTTCTAGCCACAAATAAGGGTCACTGAGTCTACAATTGGTGAACCTAAAGAAGCTAAATAAGAAGGTGAACCCAAGGAAAAACATATAGTTATCCTCTTGCCTATGGGAAGTAGACAAAATTGCTGGGGAGGAAAGTGGGATCTTGGGGGTAAGGGGAGATGGGGAAAGAAAAGTGAGAAGTGGAGGATGGGGGGAACTTGGGGAAACAGGATGATTGGGGTAAAGGAAGGCTGGATAGGGGAGCACGGAAGCACAATTCTTAGTTAAGGGAGCCACCTTAGGGCTGGCAAGAGACTTGAACCTAGAGTGGCTCCCAGGAGCCCAAGGCGATGTCCCCAGTTAGTTCCTTGGGCACATGAGGATAGGGAACCTGAAATGACCCTATCCTATAGCAATACTGACGAATATCTTGCATATCACTATAGAACCTTCATCTGGTGATGGATGGAGATAGAGACAGAGACCCACACTGGAGCACTGGACTGAGCTCCCAAGGTCCCAATGAGGAGCGGAAGGAGGGAGAAGATGAACAAGGAAGTCAGACATGTTTTAATAGGAGCAGCGGGCTGTGTTTCTGCCGCCCCAGCTCTTGGTTGCTTGGCTAGCTTATGCCCCGAAATAACAACACACAAACTGTATTCATTTAAACACTGCTTGGCCCATTAGCTCTAGCCCTTATTGGCTAATTCTGATATCCCCATCAACCCATCTCTAATAAACTGTGTAGAACTGGTCTTTCCAGAAAAGATTCAGCATGTCTAACCTGGCAGCTTGCTTCATGGTGTGTGCCTGCCCGGGAGAGGGGAGCATGGCCTCTGTCTGAGGCGTCTTACCTCACTTCCTCTTTCTCCCAGCATTCTGTTCTGTTTACTCCTCCCACCTATGTTTTAACCTATGAGGCCAAGCAGTTTCTTTATTACTTAACCAATGACCTTCCTCCATCACAGACAACCAGTAATGGGGGACATGGAGCCTGAACCAACTATCTTCTATAAGCAGTCAAGGCCTCAGATAGGGATTGGGATACCAACCCAGCTACAAAACGTGTGACTTACAGTTCATCCTGCCTGAAGAGTGTTCTGGGACTAGAGCCAAGCAGAATTGTCATCAAAAAAACTAGAGAGATTTTATCCAGCATCTGATGGGAGCAGGTTCAGAGTCTCACAGTCAAATAGTAGGAGGAACTCTGGGGACCCTGTGAAGGAGCAGGAGGAAGGAGGAGCAGGAGGAAGAATCAAAGGAACTAGAGGAGTAAAGGACAACATGAGAACATGACCCACAGAATCAATTGGCTGGGCTCACAGATATTAGGGAACCTGTAGGGGTCTGACCTGGGCCCACTGTATATTTGTTATGGCTGAGTAACTTGGCTTTCTTGTGGGATTCCTAACAGTGGAAGCCTGGGCAGTCTCTGACTCTTTTTGCGTACTTGTGGGATACTTTTCCTCACACTGTGTTGCCTTGTTCAGCTTTGGTTTGATAGGATGTTCCTAGTTTTATTGTAGCATGTTATGGGAGGCTGATGTCACTGGAAGGCCTTCTCTTTTCTGAGGAAAGATGGAGGAGGGTCAGAGAGAGGAAAGATTGGGGAAGACTTAGGGCAGAGGAAGGGGAAACTGCAGTCAGAATGTAATATGTGAGAAAACAACAGAATAGTAATAAAAAGGAAAAATTAAGAATGGTTTCCTCAAGTTGATGTTTAAAACCTTCTTTAAATATTATGTAATAATCCACATTTTATTTGGTAATAATTTATGAATCTATTACAGTTCTTAGAATGCAAGAGAGGGAAATATTTAGTATTTATCTTAATTTTATTATGTTAATATTTTACAATATAGAGTAGAAAATAAAGAAGTTTAATAACATTCATTGTGATGACATTAAACAAAGAAGGAACCAATACAGAGTGTACTGGCTTTCTAACCTTCATTATCTAAATATATATGTATAATGAATGCATATATTATATTAAGAAGGTAAGTAGACATAGAATTTCAAATGCTGTGAGCATGTATGTATATGCATTATGGTTATTATGATAATCTTATAAACAAATAATTTGAGCATATGTATATATGTACTTGTGTGTGTGTGTGTTATTCTTTTGGTAATATATTTTGTTGTGAATTTGATCAGACCCAGGATCAATGATGCTTCTGTTTCCTCCAAAACTCCATGAAAGGGGAACAACTTCCTCCAGGTGGAGCAACTCCTTTGGCAGTCTAAAGGAAAAGTGATGTTGCTTTTGTATGTGTGCCTTCGCTCCTTGCTGATGAGTACATCTACACCAGTGTTGTTGCGGTGAATGCTATCCAGTCCTGACAACAGAACCTTCCTTCAGGAGTCTTTCAATGTAAAGTGAGGATGAGTGGCTCTCCAGAAAACCTCCAACTCCTAAGTGTCACATGGGAACTGCTGAGCTAGCCAGTCGCAGGGACTGAACAATTGTTTCACAGCTTCTTTTGCATACAGAAAGACATTTAGCTAATCATGCTGTTTTTTGTAAAATAACATTTATTTTTATCTTTATTTTGTTCTATTAGCTCTGTTCCTCTAGATAATGCTTACTAATACAATACATAAAGTATCCTTTAATTTGTGACAGTATGTGTTGAACTATAAGATGCTATGTGTTTAGTGAAGGAATCCAGAAACAGAAAGACAGACACAGTTTGATACTAATTATATGTAAAATTAAAAATGAGATTTATTTAATAAAGGTTCTAATGTATGAGGTTTCCATACTACCCCTAAAATAGCCCTTAATTTTAACTGTCTTTCCCCTTATTTCATACCTCATCCTGTTCTGTTTGCTCTTCTTATTCCAGCCATCCAATCCTTATTAATCTACCCTTCTTCCTTTTGATAAAAAGATTTATATGTCCTCTCTAGTTCCTGACTCTATAACTGTCCTCTGTTGTTCTATGGATTGTAGCTTGCTTATCAATGGCTTAACAGCTAATATCCATATAAAAATCAATGCATACCATATTCGTCTTTCTGGTTCTGGGTTATCTCACACAGGAGGATATTTTTCTATTTTCATCCACTTAGCTGTGGATTTCATGATTTCATTGTTTTAGCAGCTGAGTAATAGTCCGTTGTATAAATATGCCACATTTTCTTTATCCTCTCATCTGTTGCAGGACATTAAAATTGTTTCCAATTCCTGGATATTATTACTAGTACAGCAATAAATAATGAGATACATGAGGGTGGTATTCCAGATGGGAGTAAGTGTGGAGGAATTAGGAGGAGTGGAGGGAGAAAAAAAAACTATAATAAGGATGGATTATATAAAAAAATGGTTTCAATAAAAGAAAACAAAATCAGACTCATGAAACTAGATACTATAAGGATAGTTGCTATAAAGATTTGATAAAATAAAGATCTTGATCAAAGGGCACAGACTTGATATAGACTGGAGAAATGTACTTTGGCATGCCTATAACATGTGGTTACCATATTTAATAATAAAATATTTTATATTTCAAATGTCATAGTATAATTTTTAACATTCTCATCATAAAAATGATAAATTGGTAAATTTTTTATGGGTACCTATTATTTAAGTTCAATCTTTCTATAGTTTTATAATTAAATATTATAACAACACATTTAAGTTCACATGTATAATTATTTGGCAACTGAAATTATAGAGTGCTCATCACAACAACTGTAATAAAAATATGTACCTTGATTTCAGACAGGGAATTAGGTATGTTGACTACAGATTTTTACCTCTCCCTCTTTTCCCCAGATTCTATCTTGCAGTTTTATGCCCTGCTGTTCAGCAGAAAACCAAAAGCACCTCCCCAATCCCTAACTTCCTCTTGTTTATCCCAGTTTCCAACTACAACAGGAACTCCCTGCTATTCCATAGGACACCCATGCAGAGAATCAGGTAAATGGGCTGTAGAGCTTCACCTCTCCTTCCACTCCTCCATTTTCATTCTCCTAGTTTCATTCTACCTCTGTACAGTGGGTCTCTAGTTCTTGTGCCTGCTCTTGGGGTTCTTTTCCTTCTGTTAGGTTGTCTTGTCCAGGCTCTTTAGGATTGTTTTTCCTTTATTTTATTATATTTTATTTTGTCAGGTTTGGTTGTTGCTGTGGTCCACAGGAATCATGCGATGAAATTTCAGCAGATAGAGCAGAAGACTGACTTACCAGAATGTATGTGTTCTGATGGAGAAAAACCCAGAGTGCAAGGTGTTGGGCCTACCACATTTTGTATATTGGCTGTTCTTACAGTAGATCTCTTGTTACACCATGAGCGTTCTCCCTTGGTGCAAGATTCAGCAGAGTATGGATAAGTGGGAACAACTTTTTTCCATGTACTGGCATACTGGGTCATTGCCCCCACTCTCTGGGACCTCCAGTGGGAAATTTAGTCATACAGTCAATAACCTTGTTTCCTGCCTTCTAATCTCCACTTCGTTCCCTGAGACAAACTCAGTAGCCCACGCCCTGCAATTATCTTCTATTTGGCAGGGTATTTGGTTAGAAGATGAGTCCTACATATAGATCACTTCGCCGACCTCCTAGATAGGGTTGGCACATCCCAGCTTACTTGATGTTTAGTCCTTCCTGATAAAGAGTTGATGCCCTAAATTCTCCTATAGCTAATTTAGGAAAGTGCTAACCTCAGTTAAACCCTGCTTTACTCTAAAAAAGCTATTAAACACCTTTTATATTAGAAGGCATGGAGGCCAAGGGTTGTTATCTCTTAAAAACCATTTCTTTCCTAATTAGGCACAGAACAAGAGTGGATCCAGATGGAACTGGAGGTGGAGAGTAGGCAGAAGGATTATGTGGAGGGGAAACTGCAATTAGGATACATTGTATGAGAAAAGAAACTATTTTCTATAAGAAAGGAAACTATTTTATGTAAAGGGGAAATGGGGACCTCTCAATGTTTTTCAAATAAATCAACCCATGATATTCATGACACCAAATATAAATTAATTACATTTATTAGTTATGAAAATGGAATCCTAAAGTATTAAAATATAAATAAATAAAAGTCAATCATTTTGGTATTATATTTCCAAGATATTCATTTAATAATTATCAAAGCATTCTCCCTTTGACACTTCGATTTTTTATCTCCTCATCACTTAGATACATCTGAGAAGCAGATAACAAAGACAACAAATTACTGTTATCTGAACTAGAGGCTAATGATATCATTGCTACATAACTTTTGTTTGATGTGGGAGTGTCATATATCAATCTGTTGATTTCATTGGTTGAGAAATAAAAAAACTGCTTGGGCTCATAGCTTAGAACATAGGTGGGTGGAGTAAACAGAACAGAATGCTGGGAGGAAGAGGAAGTGAGGTAAGACACCTCAGACAGACTCGACAGCTCTGCTGTCTGGAGCAGAGACTCCATGCTCCCGGCTCCTGGGCGGATGTGGGTATAGCTCTGCTCTCTGAGACACACGCGATGAAGCTCCGACCCAGGATGGACGTAGGCTAGAATCTTCCCGGTAAGACCGGTGCCCACAGATTATTAGAAATGGGTTGATCGGGATATCATAATTAGCCAGTAAGGGCTAGAGCTAAAGGGCCAAGCAGTGTTTAAAAGAATACAGTGTCTGCGTAATTATTTCAGGTAAAGCTAGCCGTGCGGGCGGCCGGGTGCTGGGGATGTAGCCCTGCCGCTCCATACTACTACATTTGGTGAGATATCTCACAATCTAATTAGTATGGTCTAATCTAATTAGTAAGAAATTCCAAATGACAGGAAGTTGCATGCCTATGGGTTTAGCAAGGAATTTCTCATGAAGAGATAAGGAAGATACATTACTGACAGGTCTGTCACACCAGCCGAACAGGCCACAGCAATCTTTAGGGTGATACATGTAACATCTAGAGAGTCTCCCTAAATTTATTGTTTCCTTTATTTATGAGCATACAACATTCAATAACATTCATTAAGAACAGTGGGAATTTTACCTTCCAAAGGATGTCAGCTTTATGTGATAGTGTTATGTATAGAAAATGATGTCATGAATACATACAACACAATTAATTTCATTTAAATATTATTTGTTTCACTAAGTACCCAAGTACAGATCCTACATATAATTATACCATGAAGCTAGCTATAATGAAGTTTTCTTGTTAAGAAAATAGGAACAGTCAAGAATAAACATAGGTTAAACACTAAGATAACCTCACATTTTAGCTTCTACATTTACAACATTTATGATAGATCTTAAGATGAGTCCTGTTCAATACAATATACATTTAATTTATAATTATTATGCTGTCTCAGAAAGCAAAACACAAATTTTATTGTAAGCCATGATTTACAAGCATATTTTTATGAATTTATAGTAACTGATTACAATTAAAAGCTTGAAGGTTGCTCTTACCATCTACATAGTAACAGGAACCATTATTTAGAATCATAAAAATGGTATGCCAAAACCACAGTTGTTTTTGGTAAGGCATTTACAATTGGCAAAAGGTAAGTGTCAACACCTTTAAGAATCTGATTAGTAAAATGATCTGGATATAATTCATAGGAGTTACATGCTCTGTGCAAATGGCCCTTACACCTGTTCTACATTATTCTGAGTTGAATATTTAGCATTTTCAGTCAGCTCATGTTAATCCAATATTCTAAATTATACAGTGGGATCATGGGACCAAATTATCTGACTTAAATGAACATGACAATTATGTCCTGAGGATACATGACTACATGAATATCTGTGAAAATCACCACAAGAAATTATCTTGAGCTTTAGTTTTTTACAATTAAAAACTCTTAGCATTACATAACTAATACTAGTTTTCTGTCAGGTTCTCCTAGACATTTGTATTGTGATATACTTTAGGGAAAAAATTAGTCTATGACTCCCAAATACTAACTTATACTATACCCAAACCTAATTCCAAATCTTAAATATCATGCTTAAGGAAACAAAAGTAAGATATCATCAGTAATCTGTATGTGACGGGATATCCTAATATGATACTCAAAGATGGGACCATCATGCTTACATAATGCATAAAAAATAAAGGTAATTGTTACTATGCCAAACTTATGAAAATCATGTTAAGGATGGTCTCAATATATTGTGATATATTCCAGAAATTCAATAGGATATTTAACTATTATCTAACATGTCCTAGAAATTTATAATTGCCCATAGATATATGTATATACGTATGTGCATGTCTGTATATATATTATACATATATGTATACATATATCCTTAGCAGATATTTTACATTAAAATGTTAATTTATTACTTCTTTTGATTTATGAAAGTCATTTTACTTTGATAATGATATGCTCATTATATAACTATATAATCCAGAATTTATATATGCTACATAAATATTTTATAACATATCTTAGCAATTTTTCCTTTGTCTATCTGAATGCATAATACAATGTTTTCTTGTAAAATAAATAATAATTGTTATAGAATTGTGTGGGAAGTCCTTCTTAATATGTGTTGCTTTTACTAGTTAATGAATAAGGAAACCCTTTGGCCTGTAATTGGGCAGAGTAGAGCTAGGCAGAAAAACTAAACTGAATGCTGGGAGAAAGAAGACACAATTAATGAGATGCAATGTAGCTGCCAATCGGAGAAAGACATGAGTTGTCAGCTGGAACCTTGCTGGTAGGGCATGAGCCTCATGGCAAAATATAAAATAATGGAAATGGGTTAATTTAAGATGCAAGGGCTAGCCAATAAGAAGCTAGAGCTAATAGACCAAGCAGCAATTTAATTAATACAGTTTCTGTTTAGTTCTGGGCAGTTCTGGGCAGCTGGGAATGAACAAGCATTGTCCAACAACAAATTGGCATGCATACAAGGTCGACTATATCCATGTAAAACCTGAGAAAGCTTAAAAAGAAAGTCTAGATGCAAAAGATCATAGTTAAGCATAGCTTTTTGGTAGCAGAATTTTCTCAGGTGGGCTCTGTTTGCTAGAAGCAAGCAGAAGAACAATTTTATTAAGAGAAGAGTTTCTGACTTAGTGGTAACAGCAAAAACTGCCTGGCTTCTTTAAGAAGGCTTCCTGCTTCATGCCGGTTGCACAAACAACTCTGACAATTTTAGGAGGTCCAACTATGCAGCATTAAAATGGAGTTTGTGAGAAAAGTGCTACAACTTGCTAAATGGCAACACAGACCTGCTGCGACCCAACCCTGGATATGGGGTGGAGAAAATGGCTCTCAGAGGCAGTGAACATGCCTCTGCCATGTTGGACTGGGTGGATCAACAGGCAATGCTGCAGAGTTGGTCCTAGCCTCACCCACTTAGCATTAATAAAAGGGTGCTTCTGGTCAGAAAATAATTACAAATACACAATAAAAACAGATAGAAATAAAAAAGACTTTTAAATGGATCACAGTGTTGGATAAATATATGTAGGCTTGGGAGAAAAAAAGAAAACAAATATAGACAGTTATCAAAAGAATTAAATGTTTTTTTTTAAAGGTAAAGTCTTTAGAGAGACAAACTAAAGATAGTCATAGATTAAAAGGAGTAAGAAAAATAAGCCATATAAAGACGGAAAAGACACAGAGTGTCTGGATTACCTATATTATTGTCTTTTCTTTGAAGTTTTTGACTGTGAAGGAGCTAAATAGAGATATCATTGTACAGGCTGCTAAGCTAAACCAACATATGAATTTTAAAGGTATCTTGACTTCAAAATTTGTTGCTTTGGAAAAGAGGTTCTGCTTTTGTTTCCACAGAGGTAGAGAACCTATGCATTCCTTCAAGGCTAATCAGGTTTGATGAACCAAGACCCTTCAGAATATCTCTGTGACACCCCAGAAAAATTACTTTGCCCAAAAAGCAGGAAGCTATTTGGAGAGAATTACAACCAAAATTCCATAAATGATTGTTCATAAATGTTTGTTTACATTTAAAAGGGGATATGCTAAAGACATAAATACTTTGCATTAGTATGGATCTTGGTCTATTGATACAGATTTAAGGAAAATTTTGTTAAACTGTGTATATGTATGTCTGCTCTTGATTAAGGTATTGTTTTTATGTACCTCATTTAAAAATGTACTGTATAATTAAGAAATACAGGTTAATAGTCACCTATATTAGTCAAGCTTGTAGTCATGTTAGGTTTTCTAGATATGTAGAGATATATTTCAGTTAGATAGATAGATAATCCTTTCAAAGACATACAGAATATGACATTTAAAATGTTTAAGAACTTAAAACTTTTCATGACAATGAGACACAGATGCTCCTGGCCGCACTAAACTATTTCAAGAGGAAGATGGGCATTGATGAGGCTCCTTATGGTGTCTTGTAGGCATTTGGATAAGAAACTGCTCTTGCCTGAACTGCTTGACTGGACTTGCAGGAACCACAGTAAAATGACTGCTAAGTTTGTCTAAAAGAGGTGAGACAATCCTTTAGGGTTCCTGCTTCATGAAAAAGTCTGTCAAACATTCTACAGGATACAGAATATAGTGATGAACAGAGTGGCAATATAAGCAGAACTGTCTTTGAACTTTCCTGCTTCATAGAAAAATCTACCAGATACTATGAGCCTGTAGGATGAAGATGGATACCCAATGTTACAGAAGAACTTTGGGCGACTGTTCAGGCAGTGAGATGTTTCTGTCAGTTCTAGTGTTTTGGAAGTTGCTTACAATGCACTTCCTGTTCACTTAGGTAATATATCCTTCTGTAGTCTTTGAAGCAGCTGAAGAACAGATAGTTACAATTATAGTTTTCCTTAGTTATGATAAAAGATAGATGAAATATAAAACTTTAGACTCTCAAGATAGGATAAATGATAGAGTATTTTCTTTAATTTGATTAAATGGATTAAATATTATAACTACAATTCTTGTTTGATAACTGTTTTGTTGCATGTCATTTTACTAATTTAAAGGTAAACCCTTCTTTTTATTTGGACAGAAAAGGGGAAATGGTGTGGGAAGTCACTCTGTATATGTGCTGATTTTCCTTAACAATTCTACTGTTTATGAATACTTAGGTTGATGCCATGGACTAGTTATTGTGAATAGTGCCATCATCAACACAGACATGAAAATATCTCTGTGATATATTAAGTTGGAATTGTTCAGGTAAATATATAGCTGGATCATACATTACATCTAATTTTAGTTTTGTGAGAATGCTCTACCATGATCCCCATAGACGTTGAAGTAGTTTACACTCCTACCAGCAACAAATAAAGGTTCCCTTTGTTCATCTCAAAAAAAATTCCTGCTTTCTGGAAAATTCTGCCAGATATTATAGGCCTGTAGGCTAAAGATGGATGTTCTAACAATACAGAAGAACTTTGGGTAACTGTTCAGGTAACAAAATGTCTCTGACAATTCTAGCTTTGAAAATTGCTTATAATGCACTTTCTTTTAACTTAGGTAATATTATATCCTTCTGGGGTTTTTGATGGAGTTGAATAATAGATAGTTATAATTATAGTTTTCCTTCATTATGATAAAATATAAAGTAGATATAAATATTGTAACTGTAATTCTTACTTGATAAATCTTTTGTTATATGTAGTTTCACTATGCTAAAGTTAAAACATTCCTTTTAATTTAAGCAGAAAAGTGGGAATAATTTGGGAAGTCCCTCTCTATATGTTTTGCTTTTGTTGGTTAATGAATAAAGAAACCATTTGGCCTATGATAGGTAAAGGAAGGCGGGAAAACTAAACTGAATGCTAGGAGAAAGAAGGCAAAGTCAATGAGATGCCATGTATCTACCAGAAGAGAAAGATGTGATCCACCAGTCGGAAACTTGCCAGTAGGCCATGAGCCTCATGGTAAATATAAAATAATGGAAATGTATTAATTTATGATATAAGAGCTAGCCAATAAGAAACTAGATCTAATGGGCCAAGCAGCAATTTTATTAATGTAGTTTCTGTATTTTGGGTTCTCGGCAGCCAGGAACAAACACGCAGTCTCCACCAACAATAGTTGAACCAGAGTCATTAATATGAGTTTAGTTATGTAAAGTATGATTAGTACAATTTGAAGGAAGAGTTTCATAAGTTACTTGGACATTCTAGGTAAAATAACAATATTCTGCTCTTTCAGCAGCACTTCTTGATACTAGAAATAACCAAGAAGAAATCCTGCCGAAAAAGACAGCCTGACTGAACACTTTGGAAAGTAGATTTTCCAAACACCTGTATGCATCTGAAACTACATGACTTTTCATGCTAAAGAAGTCTAAACCTAAAGATGATATTTAATATTCTATTCTGCCTGTTATTCAGAGATAATAATCTAATGAGCAGAACAGTAAATTGGAACTCTGTGTTTAAAATTTACATACCAGTGAGTGTGAATGTATCTGTCACTGAGAGTGATGATGCACATGTATCAGTTGGTGAGATAAGACAGCCGGCACCAGGGAATCAACTTCAATATTTGGAAGCTGTTGTGATTGGACACAGCCCAAATACCAAGTTCTCAAATAAGGAATGTGCCTGGGAGCAAGTTGAAAGTGAACTGTAACAAAGGATTTGTCTAGTAGGAAGGGAGTCAATAACACCAACATTGACTTAGTCATCATTGGGGAGGAAGACAAACAAAAGATGTAGCCTGCCTAGCTTTTACATATGAAGTCCTGCTCCACTGGAATCAAGGTTTGAAATTTTCTATGAGGTACACCAAATTCAAGTTTACAAAGATGACCAGGTACTGATGATTAAGGATAGACAACTCAAGACCAGTCACCCTTACATGGTCTTACCCCGTTTCCAGTTTGAAAACTTTGTCAAGAAAACACCTTGACTTTTTCAAAAAATACACACTGTAGGGAAAATGATGAATTGTGGATTTTGCTGAAACCAACAAAGTGCACTTCTGATTGAACTGCCATGCCATTCCCAGCATGAGCCCTGTACAATCTTAATGTGATCATCAAGAATTTTACTTCGTTTTGACATCAGAAACCATAGAAGAATAATTCTTTCAATACGGAATACCTTCTGGAATCACAAGCTGTGACCAAGATGGTTCAAGAGGGTGCCAGAATGACTGTTGAGTAAAGGACTTTCATTGTCTCTTCATTGCAGTGAGTATCCCCAGCTGAACAGAAATGATGCCTCCAAAAGCACTGAAGTAGATGATTTGGCTCTCATGCCTGAGTCTGTTCTATGTTGCCCATAAACTTCCTTGTTCCTGGATTAAAGCATGCAGCTTTTCAAATGATATAAATAAAAACTTTAATCTAAATACCACAAATGAGGTAATGTGTTGCAGGTTATTTGATTGCACTGTGAAACTCTGAGTCTGTTAAAAAATTAACCTTGGATCTGGGCAGAGCCAGTGACTAGTTGACAAAAAATTATCCATAGAATATACAGAGGACCCAGCGAAATGGATAGGAAGATACATAAGAAGTAGTAATATGGATTTAGTGGATTTGCCATTTTTTAGTCTGGGATGTGTGGAGAATGATACCTTCTTGTTGGGTCTCTTACCAGAAAAGAAGGTCAACTGCTAGCTTCTTGGCTTCTCTGATCTAGCAGGTTATGACCCCATCTCAAACTGCCAAGTCTTTGTGGATGAATACAATAATAACGACTTAGTTGAAACCTACATATAGAGGCCATACAAAAGTTAGGGTTGTAGGATAGGAAGTCCCTCCAGGCCACAATGAGTGGACTATGGGGTGCTGATTACAGGAACGTGAGACCACAGTTGGCAGATAAAATGTTAAATTCATGTGCAGCTGATAAGTCAACAAAAAACAACATTTGATTTTTCAACATGGGATACGACTACATGAAAAGAGAAGCAATGCAATCCAGCACTGCCACAGGAGGCTGTCGCTCAAAAGGCACTCAAAAGACACTGCTCCAGATGCTGATACCTCTTATGTGTACTCCTTGTGGGGAATCTGAAGGGTGGGCTTGCACTCAGAAATTGAAGAAAAAAACCCGAGCTTGACACTGATGTCACTGTTGCAGACAAATTGAGAAGTCAACAGATTTGGTGAGACACATGGGAAATTATTCAGGAGATGGGTTTTGGTCATTCTATGGGTTATGAATGTTTGTTATTGTTTAGAGGAGTTAGTTGCAAGTTCTTATTGGTCATGATCAGGGAGGAAGCTATGTGAAGGAAATTAGATTCAGAAATATCTTTCTGAAAAGAAAGAATGTGGGATTTAGGAATGATAGGATAAAATAGTAGTTAATTGTATCTACTTTTAAACTAACATGCAACTAATAGTCTCAAATATTTAACATTGGTATGGATTATTGTATAATGATACAATTTAAGATTATTTTTGTTATAACATACTCTATATATTTTTCTTTTCTTGTTTAATGCATTGTACTTATGAAATGAAAACTAAAGTTATAGTTTTTAAAAGATAGTATTACACACTCTTTACCATAACTAAGAAGGGCAGGTTAGTAGTTAGTCACCTATATCAGTCAATTCATGTTAGGTATGTTTTAAAGGTTAAACAGAGATATATTTTAGATAGACGGGTCATATTCAAATACTCCAGGGATCTATAGAATATGACATTAAGGTGTTTTAATAACATAAGCCTTTTATTGCAATGAGACACATTTGTTCCTGACAGCACCAATCTACTTCACAAAAGGATGATGGGCATCAAAGAACCTCCATATGGAGTTTGATTTCAGTGTGGCAAAGCTAACAATGAGGCAAGAAAGTGTGCTTGCATCAATTGCTGACAGTATGCTGTCCAATTTGGAGAAGCAGGTCACAAAAGAAGTCAACTGATATACAATGCCAAGACAAGACAGGAGAGTCCTTAAAAATTCCTGCTTTATAGATAAATCTTTTATATATTCTAGGACTTTATGCCAAAGATGGATGCCCAAACATTTCAGAGGAATCGTGGCTGATGGCCCAAGCAGCCAGTTCTCTCTGTCTTTCCTATAGTTTTGATAGTTGTTTGTCATGAACGCCATGTTTACTAGGTAATATTTCATCATCTAATAGGGGTTGAAGACTAGACATTTATACCATCTTTTTTGTTACCAAATTCAGAAAAGAAACTTACTAAAGAGATATAAAATTTTTAAGGTTGTGAGACAAAAACTTAATTTGCTTATTTAAGAAAATGTTATATGGCCTTAAAAGATATTTTTAGGTTGGTAATGCAAGTTATGATAGAAAGTGCTTTAGGTATAAAAATTTGGACTCATGCCGGGTGGTGGTGGCGCACACCTTTAATTCCAGCACTCGGGAGGCAGAGGCAGGTAGATCTCTGGGAGTTCGAGGCCAGCCTGGTCTACAAGAGCTAGTTCCAGGACAGGCTCCAAAGCTACAGAGAAACCTGTCTCGAAAAACGGAAAAAAAAATTGGACTCACTAAGATAGGATAGAGAAAATAAAGAATTTTCTCCAAATTTGCCAAATATAAATGAATTGGATACTGTGAACATAATTCTTACTTGATACTTTTTCTGATTGTATGTAGTTTCACTGTGCATTAGAGTTAAAACTTTTTCATTTTATATAGGATTAAGGGGAACCTTTGTAAGATATTAGATTATACTGTGAAACTCTGAGACTGTGTTAACAAAATTAACCTTGGATAGGAGGAAGAGCCAGTGGCTCATTGACAAGAATTAGCCATGGAGAGAATGGAGCACTCAGAGAAGTTGAGAGAGACACACTGGAAGTAGTGAAAAGCGACTAAGAGAATTTGAGGTCTTCTTGGTCTTGGACATGAATAGAGAGGTGCTCTCTTGCTATGTCTCCAGATAAAAAAGGTCAGCTGGTTGCTTTTTGACTTCTCTGATCTGGCAGATTTTCACCTGCAATATCTGACTCGCAAGTCTTATTGATAAATATGACAATAGAGACTTAATTAAAACCTGTATATAGTGGCTGTAACAGAGCCAGGGCTGCAGGACTGGAAACCCTGCCAGGCCATGACCTGAGAGGTTTATGGGGTGCTGAGTGTGGTATGGTGGGACTGTGGTGTCACAGATGTTAATTAAAATATTAATAAGTTCAGATGCAGTTGAGAATCTGACAGAAAACAGTAGTAAAAAATATCAAAAATTAGTGCTCCTAAAATGAAAATAAATGTATTCATTGAACATGTGTGGTCAAGCATGCACAAGTACAAGTATGTGTGTTTGTTTGTGTTTGTGTGTGTTTGTGTGCATGTGAGTGTTCAGAGTCTCATGAATAGCCAAAGACTTGATATCAATGAGCTAATCAGATTGATACGATTTACAGACAGAAAATCTGAGAGTGCCTGCACACCAGAATACATGAAGTCCTTTGTCAGGAGAGACAGAGCAACTTCCAGGCAACATGATTAATTGAGGATCAATGAAATGGTTCAGTTGCTAAAAGCACATGTTACAAAGCCTAGGGACCCGAGTTAACCCCCAGTACATGCATAGTGGAAGAACCAGTTTTTCTAACTTGTCCACTATCCACTATGCATCTATCTACTCACATGTATGAACACATACAATCAAGGAATGAGTGAATAAATGACTGAACTATCAGGAAGAGTAGACAAAATGGGAATATTTATGCATTTACTAATTCATGTAATTCAAAATAAATCCTAGAAACTATTTTTCCATATAAGTTATAGCCCTAAAAATAGCATACTTCTAATGTGAAGAATACTGCATTTGTGGATGGACAGACATCTGTCAAAAGAGCTAAGAAGTCAGTGCTATATTAGATGTGATGATCAGAGAATACATAAATGAGGAATGACCTATATGGGAAAGAGTGGGGCAGGGTGATCATCTTAAACAAAAAAAGTGTAGAAATACTTTTTTATAAAAATAGCTTGAACTAAAAAAATCCATCTTTATGTGAAATATGTTAATAGATTTTTGACTAAAATATATACGCATATAATAAATACTAGTTTGGAAACATGGTGGGCACAGTAGAGAAAAATCAAACCAGACAGTAGTATACTTGGAGGAAAATAATCCAAAAGGAAAGGGATAGAAAATAAGGTAGAATATATAGTCAAAATTCATATCAAACAGGTATGGTATTAAAAATTTTAAAACTTAAATTTTATTTTCATGCTGACAAGATGCCAGAGGATCAAATGAACTTGTTTAACAGTAAAATTCTCTGAATTTTGTGTGGAGATCATGCATAATGAAAGAAAAGTAAAACTTAAGGTGTTAATTATTTTCTATGACAAGGTGACTTAAAATAAGATTAAGATGAGTTAATAATTAAAGTATCTTAGAAAAGTAGTTATCAAATTTTGGTCTCTGGTTCAGCAGCAAGTGGCGGCAGCAGCATCACTACACCAACCGAATAAGTGGCCCATAATCTTTAGCTTTAGCACTGGAGAAGATGCCAATACATCACAAATTTTGTTAACTATTGACTAAGACTAAATGTTCACAACGTTCTTAATCACTGATTCACATATATGTAATATAACAAGTATATGTCTTGGAAACAAAGAATTCTTTATACGAGAACTTTTTTAACTCTTTTTTTTTCTTGAAAATCTCTTTTTTTTTTCATTTTACATATCAGTCCTAGATTCCCCTCCCTTCCTTTTCTGTCTCCACCTACCTCCATCCCACCCCAATCCACTGCTCAGGGTGGGATAAGGCCTTCCTTGGGGAGTCAACAAAGTCTAGCAAATCAAGTTGAGACATAACCAAGCCCCCCTCCCCCCATATTGAGGCCAAGCAAGGTATCCCCATCATAGGGAATGGACTCAAAAAGAAAAAAAAAACACTTCATGCAAGACTCCTAATAACAGTGGAGAGGATGCCTGAACTGGCCTTCCCTTATGAACATATTAGTGACTACCCTAATTGTAATCATAGAAACTGCATTCAGTAACTGATGGAAGCAGATGCAGTGATTCGCAATGTGAACTTTTTCAGCAGTGTGAAAGAGAAAACAGTTCCAATATTGAGTGTGTAACTCAAGTGCAAAACTATTCTTTACATAAAGACAAAATGTCTTGTTCTAAATATAGGTAAAACTGGGGTTTATTAACAGGCCATAGCATGATACTGAGAATAAGCTTCAATTAAAATTATTACCACTCTTTCATGTAAAAGTAGCTGGATTTAATGATCTCATTTGTGGTGATAAGCAATTACTTTGCAGGTTTTCATAAAAGCTATGTCTCCATTTTAAGATACTTTTCTCCCCCAATGATGGACACCTAATTTAACAGAAACTGAAAACTCCAAGTCAACATTAATTGTCCATAATGAATAGGTTACACAGTCAGAAGTGTAAAATTGAGATGTGACGAAAAACCTGAATATTTTGAATAGCTATTTTTGGCTGAAAGTATAATCAGTCACAATAGAGATTTGAAAAATGAGAAAATTTTGGAATGTCAGCTATCAAATATAAATTCACTAGGGAAAGTATTTACACTTGAGATTACTTTTAAAATATACCTCAAACAATTCATTTCCTGGAGATATGCACTTACAGAAAATGGAGTTAAGAATGATTAATGTTTATATAAATAAAATTTATATAATAATGAGTCCTTATATGCTAATGTGGTTTGGATAGGAGATGTTTCCTTAAGGTACATTTACGATGGCTTGGTGATACTCTTTTGGAGGTTCTGCTAACTTCAGGAAGGTATTTCTAGTTCCGGATCTCTCTCTGACTATTCCTCACATGCTTTACATCATGATATGTTGTTGTGGAACAATCACGTAATCATAAAACCAATTATGGAAGCTATGCTCATACCTATATTTCTCTCTCTCTCTCTCTCTCTCTCTCTCTCTCTCTCTCTCTCTCTCTCTCTCTCCCTCTCTCTCTCTCTCTCTCTCTCTCTCAACTGCATCTTCATTTTGACTCTTGTTTCCTTTTTCCT
>NW_004949169.1:1062434-1070783 GCF_000317375.1 Microtus ochrogaster | reverse complement strand
CCTTCCTTCCTTTCTTTCTTTCTTTTCTTCTTTCTTTCCTTTTTTCTTTTGGTTTTTCAAGACAAGGTTTCTCAGTAGCTTTGGAGCTTATCCTCAAACTAGCTCTTGTAGACCAGGCTGACCTTGAACTCACAGAGATCTACATGCACCCGCCTCCAGAGAGCTGAGATTAAAGTTAAAGGCCTGTGCTACCACTACCTGGCTCATACCAATATTTCAAGCACAAGAAATGGTGCAGCAGAAGCCTGCACACTGAATTGCAGGCCAGCCTGGTGAATCTCAGCATGAGGCACCTGTCTTTAAAATACAAGAGTGAAATAAAGAAAGGAAAAACAAAACAATTAAAAGTCATCCACGTGACGGGACTAAAATCCCAACTGTAAGTCAATTTAAAAAGTACTTTTATCTCTGTGTGTATTTGTATATAGTGAATGTGACTGTTCTTTGTATTTCAACCAATTAGGATTCAGGTATAGGCCCAATAAGTGAGAAAGTTTTAACATATAGCTGTGTAAGTTCCTATCATCATGCAGGACTCAATTCTAACTAGTCTGTATTATAATCTAAGTGGTCTCATTATTACAAGATCTATAAAAAATTTTCAGTAAGTTAAATGATAAATCTTAAGTAAAAGATCTCATTTCAGCTAGATAACAGGTTGTGTCACTACTGAAGTGACGACTTACTAGTGTCAGTAGCATACTTTTCTTACATTATGCCACTAGCAGACTATATTCTAATTTATTATGAATAGAAAATAATTCTTCAGTTACTTTTGCAATTACTAGTATAAGAAATGATGTCATTTAACATTATGCTTTGGATGGATTTAACATTTTTCCTACTGCTATTGCTATATTATGCTATGTTCTGAAATGTACATGACATCTATACATTTAAGATGTTTCATTTCAAAACCATGTGCAACTGTTTATATTACAAGACACAAATATGAATTTGAAATCATTAGCTTTGCTCTTTTGGAAATGTTCAATTAAATATATAATGTTAATGACTAACACTAAAGACTTTTATCATCTTTTCATATTATTGCATGATAAGATTCAGTGTAATATTTACTTTAGTCTTGCTAAAAATAAAATATGCATGAAATCATAAGTAATAATTTCTAGAACAAGACTTATTTAATTTTTTTTACTTCTTATCCTTTGTTGCCAGAGGAAGTTTTATGAGACCCTATGTGTACATATCTATAATATTCAAATGTGACTGATATTCAGTATTAAATAACTTCATTTAAAAGCTCTTTGTTATATAATAATTTATAATTTATTAAAGAAAGCAGAAAATTTGTATACTGCAGATATGGGCTAATTTTAGGTTAAATACTGACTGATAGTTGATGTTGTTGGATGTGGGATGTCACCATAAATTTCCAGATGTGTCAGTTTCTAAACTGATAATTATCAATGGTAGGAATATCAGTTTATATAAATATATAGTACAAAATGGAAAGTTTGTTTGGGAAATTTCTGAACTTTTTAGAAATTCCATCCCAAATCCATGCTTAAATCCATTGTATAACTGTATAGATCCTCAAGTCAATTATCATCAGAAATGTTTTAAATTGCACTCTAATATAATACAACAACAAGAAAATAGTATTTTTAAATTTACATGGCAGAAAATAATGAAAGAAAAATATTACTAGTCTTTGTTTTTCATAATTAAATCATTATATTTCTATCAGATCAGAAAGCTTTGTGTGTATAGTAAAAACACTGCAATTTGTAGCCCACGATAGTTTCTGTGATCTTTCTTCTTGCTATTTATTGTCATTTAACATACTATGAATATATAGTATTTATCTTATATTTCATAATGTTAAGTAGGTAAAAAGCTCCATACAATAGAAATTCATTTTTCATTGTTGCATTTCTAGTGATTTGGGCTATACCTGACACACAGTGGAAAATTATGAATTTTGGTACCAGTGGAGGTTGTATAATTGCTCAGTCTTGTTATACTTCCTATCTCTGGTGAAATGAACAAGAATGGCCCGTATATGATCAAATATGTGAATGTTTGGTCCCCAGTTAGTGGAACTGTTTGGCACGAATTAGGAAGAAAGGCCTTGTGGCAGAAAGTCTGTCACTGAGGTTGGGCTTTGAGCTTTCAGAAGCCCACACCAGGTTAAATCTCACTCAGTTTATCTGCCTCTTATCTAGGGATCAGGATGTAAACTCTCAGCTATTGTTCTCAGCATCTTGCCTGCTTGCTACTCTCGGCCTTGATGATCAAGGACCAACTCCCTGAAACTGTAAGCAAGGCCCCAATTAAATGCATTCTTTTATGAGTTGCCATGACAATTATGTTTCATCCCAGCAATAAAACAACAAATAAGGTGATGAGAAGTTTAAAGAAAAGACTGCTGCTGCTAACTAGAAGAAAGGGAGAGGTACCCTTGGGTTGAAAATCTACCTAACTAATCCTGCAATACTTGAAAGGAACAGGCCAGAAAGATTTCTTCCTTACAGAGCTAGGACAAAAGACAACAGAGGACAACAACAACAACAATGGAAAACTTCAGAAAATATAAGAGGTCTTGGTCATGGCTATTCACCACAGCATTAGAATAATAAAAAGACTCTACCGAACACTTTAAGAGAGGATGTGGAAGACTTCTATTTTAAGAAGCACAGGATATTTAATAAATACAATTAATTTAATCAATTCCTCCTTCAGCTTATTCCCAACCAATTAGCTATAGAGTGAACTATGCAATTTTCTCAAAATTGTTTGAAAATGTATTTTGAACTTTATTCATAATTTAAGTTTGTCTAAATGAATAACATCTAGCGTTTTATATTTGTGGAATTATCCTTTGTAATTTATCAAGATTCATACATAAATCCATACACATATTTTTAAATACAAATGTAGGCATTCTCATGTTTGCATGTATGAGTAGAATAGCACAAAAATGAGTATGTGCGTGTGTTTGTGAGTGGTTAATCTTCCTTGGGTACTTGAGAAGGAATAACTGTATGTGTAATGAAAAATCTACATATTCCTTGTCATTATTTCCTAATCAATAAAGCATAATAACTATCTATGTAGCACCTGCATTGTACAAGTAATCCATAGAAAATTTAAATATACAAGATGGTATGTGGAATATTCACATAACTGATACCTAATATCTAATAAAGGATTTTATCATCCACAGATTTTACAGTGTACAGGGACCTGTATTTAATCCTATGCAGATACTGTGAGATAGTTGTGCAGGTCTAACTCAATTCTGTGTCTATATGATTGTATCTTTACATATAATGAAGAAGTAAAGCTCACATATTCGTAGGTGTTATACAATAGATGGCAATTTTAATTCTCAGTGTAAAAGAAAGATAAATAAATATAAATGCTTGGTGAATAAACATTTATTTCCTCAGATTATAACAAAGTGAAAGGTACAAAAGATAGTTAAAATACAGATATTGTGACAGCTGTTGTTCTAAGTTGTTGTTTTTGACTAAATCTCAACTGTTCAGTTTTACCAAAAAAAGGCTAAGGAGCCAGATTTGGGGTGAAAGCATGCTAGCTCAGAGAGACAGAGAAAGCACACAGCTGACCATCCTCCACAATCATCCCAGAAGTGGCTTCCCCTCTCTCTCTTCTGCCTTCTCAAACAAACAAACAAAAAAAAACCTCAAGTTGAATAGCCCTCCCTTCCACTTCCTGTGAGTCTATGTATCCATCTTCCTTACTCCATTATTCTCTTTAGTTTTTTCTTGTTTACTTCCTGTCAACTGGTTTCTGGCTCCACCTCTTGACCTATGGTTGATTTCTTTAATCCTGTTTACAGTAAGCAGAAAGCTCTTGGATTAAAGGCTTGTGCTAGGGCTGGGTCACACCACAACTAGGAACAGTAAAGAACACAATCTCAGAGTTCACAGTGTAATCAAATATCCTGCAACACTCAGGGAGAGTTATGAAGTCATTAGCTACCTTTACTGATTTTGTACCTCAACTATGAGCAGCTTTTCACCCACTGCCCCTCTTCTAGCAGATGTCAGTACTTATTAAAATATTTTTCTTGAAGGGGAACACTACCTAAAAAGAAAAATGAAATAAGTTTACATTATTTGCAATGATACATATCTAAAATTCAGACTCTTTTGCTAAGTACTCCCTGATACTTTTTAACCCAGAAAGTTTCAGTGAAGCCTGACTTTTACATAAATAACATTTTACCATATTTTCTGTATAAGATGACAATGTTAAGAGGTAAACTAAGTTGCTTAAAGACTGTGGTTTAAATGAAATTTCTAAGTTTATTCAAGGAGAAATAACTGTACAAACATCGATGCTAATTTATATTTTACTTTAAGCATGCTTTACATATTTTGAGAGAGAGAAAATTCTACAGAAAATCAAATAAAAAACCATTCATAAATCGTACATTTTCTTGTGTGAAATGCCTTGATTTCACATTGATATTTGTAGTTTCTTTAGAGATAAAAGTTAATGAATTTTTAAATTTCACTTGTACATATATTGAAGAGGTAGAAGTACCAAATAATAAAGAATAGATAAAAATATACAAGTAAAGAAGTAAATTGTTTGATGCATGTTCAGTAAAGATATTTGTAGAGGGGAAACTATGAGTGATCAATAAGAACTCACTTGCGTAATTGACTTTTACACAGAAACATAGCCCGATATGGAGACTAGAAACTTATAAGGACTGTTTACTCATGATTAAATTATACTTTCTGGGAAAATTTTAAAAGCAGACAGTTACCTAAATAAAGGTCATAATATATTTTCCTTCTCGTTGTCTATAAAATCCAAATCAAAAACGTTTGTAAATGATTCTGGTTTTGATCTGTGTTTTGACACAAGGTTTTGCTATGTAGCCTGATTTGCCTCAGACTTATGAACTACAATCTAGCCTTACCTTTTCACAAATTCTCTTGCATCTTGCCTCAGCCTCCCAGTGCTGGGAATATAGGTGCACATCACAACCCCTAGCGTTTTAAAAGTCCTTTTAATAATAAAGAAAATCGAGAAATTTAAAAAAAAAACTTCATATGACTGATTTTTGAAAGGCTTATGTTAGTATTTTGTTTAATTTGCCTAATATTTACAAAAGTAATGTGAAGTTCAGAAGTTGAGACTCAAGACAGCTGAAAGGACCCATGCGCTTTAGATTCATTTGAGAAAAATATGTCATCTGGTTTTTAGATTTGACATATTTACCTGCCCAGCTGCAGATGCCGAAAGCTCAAGACAAAATTCCAATCATTTCAGTAAACTTTAAACATAATGAGAAAGATGGTTGAGGATTACAAATTGGATACATACTAATACATATAAAGTTTGTGTTCCTTAGAACTGAAGCATAAAATGTCAGTATGTTAAATAAAAGGGATTAAAGTGACATATTTTTATGTCCTCCTTCATATTTGCTTCAATTGAAATTTTATTTCCTTATTAAGTGTGAAAAGATGTATGCGAACTTTTTTATGTGCAATACAAGCTCTGATATTAAAATATAAACATATGTGTATATATGGAACAATAGTACTTAAAGAAAGAAAGGTCTTAAATTTGAGCGGGAGTAGAGATGACATAGGAAGAAGGGTTAGAAATTATATAAATACATAAATTATGTATGAAATTCTAAAAATTAAAAACATTGAAACCTATTTCTTATATGTCCTTTCTTTCAACTTTCCAGCATTTATGTCAATTACATCTGCTATTTACTTCTCATGTATAATTGCTGGTCCTCCTTCAGTTTTAGTAATTCTCATAAATTCATATTCATTAAAACAATTTCATCAGAATGAGATATTTATGTCCATAACCAGGAATGAGACTAAAAGACATCAATGTCTTTTGCTTTTTTTAATATTCAAAATGACATGATGAGAATTGTTTTATGATTTTAAATAATTTGTTATTAAATGTTTGAAATGTATTCAATCAAAAACAGCACATAAATGTCAATTTTAAGTATTGTGTGTTTAACACAATTATAATTACATTACAATGAATTATAAATAGCTACTTTAGTTTTAGCTCATTTATGTAATTCACGTTGAGAATGTGGCATTAAGAAAGAGAGCTAAAATGGAAAGCAAAAGTGAGTTGCATAATGATGCTAAGCTCATTCATCTTTCCATTTTATACTTATTTTCCACCAATGTAGCCAGAAGTAAGAGATTTGCATTTCTTTTAAGATTTCTGCGACTGGACCCTTCATCTTTAGCATGCATCTCTAAGTGTGAACCTTTTATCAAGCTACAATTTATGGCCATTTGAAGAATGTCAGCATCAATTTAGCCGCATTCACTCTCATTGTTAGTCTCTTACTCTAGACTTTAATTCTTGCTTGTGTTCAGACTCCAGTACACTTTCTAATTTAAAAAAAAACTCATTGAATTTTAGTAGAAAAATAAGTAGATATCATTTTCTTGTATACCTGTACTAAAGAACCATAAAGTGTGAATTACACAAATTAAAACAATCTTATCATTTGGTGGGGGTAATGAATTAAATTTGATAATGTATGTGAACACCCAGATGCATTGCAATCACAACTGATAACATTGAGAGACATGACTATCCGAAAATTTATTTTTCCTTTTCCTTCTCTGTTTTAATTTTTTATTTTTAATTTCATAAATGTACATCTGAGTGTGGGTATATGTACATGAGTGCAAATGTGCACAGAGGACAGTGGTTTCAGATGCTTCAGGAGCTGGAGTTACAGATTTTTCTGAACTGCCTGAAATAAGTGCTGGAAAATGAACTCAGGTCCTCTGAAAGAACAGCATGTGAGCTTAACCACAGAGCAATCTCTCCAAGCCCTCACCTCTTGAGTAGCACTAAATTTCTACATTAACTATGGAGTCCATTGCAGAATATAGGAGCAATCTAAATGGGTTATGTCTTTCTAGTTGATTTGCCAAAATCTTTTATAGATGAATATAATTTTGCACAGACTATTACAAGTTGTCATGATTTACATTTATTGAAGATATGGCATGTTTTAGCTGTCATTTTGTTTAATATAAGTGTTCCATATGCCATTTTGTGTAATATTCACCATAACTTGGCAAATAAATCATTATTGCTATTTTATAGCATCTGAGGTGCATTGAGCATTAGTAGCAACACAGCTAAGGGCAGAACTGTTAAACAGCAAGCAAAATAGTTTTGACAATTAAAACAAGTGTTTTGTGTGCTTAAATTTGACATACATTAGTAAACTAAATAGAAAATTGAGGATTTAGTAATCATGCATCATTTTTGCACTAATGTAAGTTTGTCATATAATCCTCTATAAAAAAATTTGTAATACGAAATGATTTTTTGTGGTGAAAACAGTATATGGCAGCATTGCAAAAACCTGGATCTCATCTTGAAAGTCTCAGAACATCTAAACTGTAATTTGATATTTTCTGTTGAAGAGGAAGTGCATTTTCTTATAAAACAGTTCTCTCTTAAAATTCCCACATTTACTTTAAGGAACCTGTAAGCATTTGGTTCATCTTCATTATTACATGGAAAACAGAAAAAGAAACAACTCATGTGCTAGGGAAGATATCAATAAGGTGTTAACTCCTCATACATTAAAAAAAACTGATCAATCTCCTGAACCCATATAAAACAATTAGGTACAGTGGTATGTTTGTCATTCCTGATCTGGACATGAGAAGTCCAACAATTACTTGAGGTTTGCTTGTCAAATATCCCAGACTATTCAGCTAGGGTGGTTCCAACTAAGAAGAGACCCTATTTCCAAAAACACCTTGTGATACTTCTGAATGAAAGTTGTTCTTTGGCCTCTATACATGGACAAATTTGGGGGAACATACCTACACATCCAGTTGTACAAATGAAGCACATTGTAAGTAAGCATCTCCACACAGAAACATATACATCAAAAGAAAGATATACAAACATCTATAAATGCTGTACTCTCATGTATTATAATCAAAAAGTGACTACCCCATTTCGATGGAGATATTTTTTTCATTTATTTATTTTTATTGAGAAAAAGAAAAAAAAAACAAGTTTATGCCTCCTCCCAGCTTCCCATTTCCCTCCCCTCCTCCCACCTTTCTCCCCCTCCCCGCACTCCTCTCCCCATCCCTCTCCATCCAAAGAGCAGTCAGGGTTCCCTGCCCTGTGGGAAGTCCTAGGTCCTCCCCCCTCCATCCATATCTAGCAAGGTGAACATCCAAACTGGCTAGGCTCCCACAAAGCCAGCACATTAAGTAGGATCAAAAGCCCTTGCCCTTGTCCTTGGCTTCTCATCAGCCCTCATTATTTGCCATGTTCAGAGAGTCCGGTTTTATCCCATGCTTTTTC